>NC_132893.1:35050733-35220733 GCF_030463535.1 Salminus brasiliensis
AAAAAAACATACTGTGTGTATATACACACACACACGCGCATATGTGTGTGTGTGTGTGTGTGTGTGTGTGTGTGTGTGTGTGTATGTATATATATATGTGATTTTATATAATGTATGTAGAATTAGAATACACTGAATCATTTACAACATCCAGTTCTCATAATGAACGAAGCTTAATTATTCATTTCCTATCAAATAACCCCAGTCATTATCCAATCCACACACACACACACACACACACACACACACACACACACACACACAGCAGTAACAGTTGGCAGAGTCTGTGGTTCATAGGTACACACTCTCGCATGTTAGACTTCAACCTGTCAGATCTCGTGAGTGTGACATGGTACAACTACAAGCTACAGACCGATAAAACACCGATAACACACCACTGACTCCACACACACACACACACACACACACACACACACACACACACACACACACACCCTGCTGCTGCGGTTGAGAACGGTGACTGTAGTGTAACTGAGGTCATTTGTTATCGACCGGGCAGAAGAAAGCGGCCTCAGAAGCGTTTCCTCACATGAAATGACTGTTTGACTCGAGTGTGTGATAAGACCCCTGTTTGCGCTCAGGAGGGGGGGGTTCATGCACACCACACTGCCTGTCAGAAGTTTGGGGACACCTTCCTGCACAAATCAGCCTGCTTCTTTTTGTTCGTTTCAGCAGATTAAAGGAGCAGGTCAGTGAAAACCACACTAGCAGGATTGGTCACTGATCTCCGATTCAGCCAATCAGCCGAGAGAGAGCTGACCTGTGCTTCTTCAGTTTACAGGAGATGCTAGGCTAATGTTGCTAACAAACGCTTAACACCAATCTCACTGTACATATGATGCATATAATACATCTGGGAAGAACACACACACACACACACACACACACATCTGACGTGTGCTCCTTTAGTTTACAACGGAAGACACTAGGCTAACGTTGCTAACAAAGACTGGACTTGGACTGTCACCAATCTGATCTCGGATCTCCACCCGCTCGATGATGTCACTGTGTGTGTGGGGGGGGGTGATTATTCGCAGGTGTCTCTTCTGTTTCACAGCAGGTGTTTTTTTTTTCCACACACAGCCTGTCACTGCGCACACACACACACACACACACACACACACACACACACACACACACACACACACACAGGGTGTGTGAGGTGTGTCAGCAGTGCCCTCAGCCGATCGACAGTCCAGAGTGGAGGTCATTAACCCTTTCCTAACCCTTCTTCTTCCGTCCGCAGGCGGTCTTCCTCTGGCGGCCTTTAACCTGGCTAAAGTAAAGCCCTATCAGAGGGGCTTTTTCTGTAACGATGAAAGCATCAGTTACCCGTTTCATTCCAGCACCGTCACCTCCGCCGTGCTCTACACTGTGGGCCTCACACTGCCCCTCTGCAGTGTAAGTAAACCGAGCAGCAGCTTCTCAGTGTCCTACACGTCCAGGGTGTCCACTCAGGGTCGGCGCGCCATTCAGCAACACAGCAAAACCCTCTGGCTTCTTCATATACTGCCATTCCAAACACTGGGCTTCACACAGGAGTCGCTGATCAGTATAAAAACACTGATATTGTGAATCAATTTCTACAGCAAATTTAATATGATGCTGCTGTTCAGTTTCTAATAATGAGTAGAAAGGGTCAGACAACAGAATATTAATTTAATGAATCCAGACTGAAGTTCTAATAAAGTGCAATGTCAATTATGAAATTAATTAAGTAATGATAACATTAATATTTATAATATATAATTATAATAAATTAATTTTCTATGAAAAAAAAAGTTCAATGTATTTGTAGTCAAATAAAATCCAAAATAAATTTGCAGTAAATTAATATCCAGAATGAATTTGCAATAAAACATATCAAGCATATATATGTAATAAAATTTATATCCATAATTAAATTGCAAAACAATCCAGAATGAATTTTCCAAATAATTATATCAAGACTGAATGTGTAATCAAATAATATCAAAAATTAATGTGTAATCAAATAATATCAAGAATGAATTTGCAATAAAAAATATCAAGAATTAATTTTTAATCAAACTAATATCCAGAATTAAATTACAAAACAATCCAGAATAAATTTTCCAAGGAATATATCAAGAATTAATTTGTAATCAAATAATATCAAGAATTAATTTGCAAAAAAAATATCAAGAATTTGTAATAAAATTAATATCCAGAATGAATTTGCAATAAAAATAATATCAAGTAAAAATTTGCAATAAAAGAATTAATAATGTATTTGTAATTAAATTAATTTCCAGAATGGATTTGCGATCATTTGCAAAATAAATATATCCAGAATGAATTTGTCATAAAATGAATATCCTGAATGTTTTTTTTATATTATTCATATTCAGACTCAAACAGCAGATAGATATTCTAGTGTATTTCTGATTATTAATCTTTTTATCATTAATTATTGGTGAGATTTAGTAGTTATTATAAGGTGTACAGGTGAGTCCAGTGCTGTGAATGGGATTTTATGAACACCAGTTTAACCTCCAGTCACGTCCAGACCTGGGTGATCTGTAACCCAGCTGGGCTCCAAAACCTTCGAGATCTGGCCCTTTAAAGACCAACCAACACAATGCAAAGAGAGAGAGAGCGAGAGAGAGAGAGAGCCTACAAACACCTACAGTCTCTCTCTCTGTCTGTCCGTCTCTCTGTCTGTGTGTCTGAGTGGATTCCCTGGACCTCGCCTTGCAAAGCTGAATGCAGAAGTGGGAGAAGTGAGGATGTCCACTCAGCCGTTCTGCATGTTAGATCAGTGATATCTTCCTGTCTTACAGCGATAGTTTGGCCACATTTACTACACCACCACCACCACGCCCCCAACCTCAACCTCACCTGCAGTCAGTCATCATGGTTGGTGTCTGGAGTTTGGCTTCTTTAGTTTCACACTGGAGCTACGAGGCTAAAAAAGCCCCCTGAAAGCATGTGGAGGTTCTCGGTCATCTCTGAGGGACCTGCCTGTGCTCTGCGGCACTGTGTGACTCACTAATCCAGGAGCACGGACTAAAGCACAGAGCTAAAAATACTGCAGGCACATCTAGAGGTCCATGTTTATAGATAACAGTGAGTCAGAATCCACATAATCCGGGTTATTAGAGATTACATCACGGGCGGGATCGGACGTTCCCCCGTTAAGCTCATGTTTAGCATTTCTCTGGGTTTCTGAACCAGAACCAGTCATAATTAAACTGTATTACTGTTTTCCAGCCTGTTTTAGTCCCTTAGTGTGTAAATACACTCTGTTCTGATTGGCTGAGGTATATCGTACCTCATTCAGAAAGCAGTCTGGTCTGAAACACTCTTTATAACGTCAGCCTGAGTGGGCGGGGCTACACTGCTGTAGGCTGAATAGGCGGATCTGTAAAATATATAAGCCTGCTGGCTTTTGTGACATCATGAAGACAGCTAATTGAAGTCTGTTGGACGGATGGACGGATATTATGAAACTTGAGTGTTTCAGATCTCAGTTATACTCATTTCTGAAAATTAGTGAGGAAAATTAGTAGAAATAGTACGATTTTTTTTTTTTTTGTAAATTAAATAGTCCCTTTAACACATACAGGCATAAAGTTAGCACCATGCTAACTGGTGGGGTATAGACTTTCTATTACCTGTTAGCTACATTAAACTCCATATAGCTCCAGTGTGAAACTGAAAGAGTTGGGGAAAGGGGGTTACTTTGAGATTTCTATTTATTTAATTATTTATTTGGGCTAAACTATCGCTTTAATATTTTTTATTTATTTATTTATTTATTTTAAATTAATTTCTGAAATTGAAAGGGGCTACGGGTGACCACATGCAGCTCATTTCTGATTCCTCTGGCTAGAAAAGCTTCTTAGGAGCCACCCGCTAGCAGGGCAGTTTGGTTTTCATCATCTCCTAACGCTTCAAACCTGGTGAAGGAAGTTTCCCCGCTTTTCATCACTTCCTCAGAGCGTTTACAAAAGCTGTCAGAAAGTCTGAGCGTCAGAATGACGGAGAATCCAGGGCTTTTCTGTTTATTCAGTGTCATTTATGAAGAAGTCCAGCGCTTATGCAGATTCAGATCGAGAAAGTGCTTCTGATGAAGTGCTGGAGGGTTTCTGTCCAAACATCTGGGCCGTGGAGGTCAAGGCAAAGCGGAGATAAAAGTGGGCGGTCGGTATCTTCTGCAGAACAGATGGGACGCTTTGTCCGTGTTTTGGAAAAAAAATAGCTCCAAAAATAGCTGGAATAGTTTCCGGGACCGCCCCCCGTGCCCTGATTCACCACCGCTAACACAGACTCCAGTAGCAGCGTTGCCCAGGCCCACTCTGAGGGGACAATGTCTGTCTGTCTGTCTGTCTGTGTGTGTGTCTGTGTGTGTCTGTGTGTGTCTGTGTGTGTCTGTGTGTGTCTGTGTGTGTGTGTGTGTGTGTGTGTGTCTGTGTGTGTGTGTTAGGGCCTGACCGATACGTCTTAGGTGGGTTGGGTACTGTCCAGATATGCAGTTTTAAAGGGCCCCATTTTTGTGACGTCACAAACCAGTGCATTTACATATATCTACCTCTTCAGCCTATAGCAGTTTAGTCCCTCCCACTCGTCTGTCTCAAAAGCACAGTACAGCCTGTTTAATTTTAAGGGGGGAGGTGGGAAAATGGTCATGCAGAACTGAAATATGACATGAAATATGTTTGTAGTTTAGAAAACTGCACATCATTTAGGAAAGATATGCTAATTAGTGCTGTTTGAGTTAATGAAATGTAATAATTAGGAAAACAGCAGAGGATTAAATAAAAGTATGAAATTAATTCAAATATATATATAAATAAATATGTGTGTGTAGTGTTGTAGTAATAATAATAATAATACCTTTTTTTTTTTTACAAAATATATAAATATAATGCGTGTGTAATGTAAATATATTTAGCATCTATAATCATTTTTCACCCTCTTGTTTTTAGACATTTTAAGAACTTAATTTTAATAAATTTAAAGAAATAAAAATAAATACTGAATATATTTATACAACTTTTATACAGTGATGTTTATAAAAAAAAAAAAAAAAATATATATACACTGTAAATTACGTTTCACCCCCTTTAAAGCTAATTGAATGGAGCTCCAGCAGGTAGGTGGTTCTGATAGTCTCACAGTCAGTGAGCTGGAGATCACCTGAGTGCAGTGAACGTGTCTCCACAGACTGTAGTATAAGGACACCTGTCTGGAAGCTCAGTCACTGGGTAATCAGAAAAATACACCATGAACACATGTGTGGTTATTCACACACACACACACACACACACACACACACACATCCAAAATATTAATAGGTCTCTGTAATAGTGACGGTGTCGGTCAGGTCTGTGTGTGATAGAAAACATCAGTCAGCCACGTCTACATGACTGTGGGGGGTGTGTGTGTGTGTGTGTGTGTGTGTGTGTGTGTATGGTATTAGTGACTGGTTGTTCTGCACGTCCCTCTCTTAAATGAACGTCTCGGACCACGTCTCAAGCTTCATGTTAACCTCTTCCTGCAAACTCTGGTGGGGCTCTCATGTTCATGTCTGCTGTTTAATCTCCTCTCCTCCACTAATACGGGGACCCTCACTGACGCCTCTGTGTTTACACGACCTGTACATGATTTGAAGGTGATCTAGAAACTCTCATTCTGACCAGCGGACATGGTCCATGATCCTGGTTTTGATCGATTTAAACAGTAATAAGCTCTTACTGATCACTGCTCACACTCCAGCTCCCTCATGCAAAAATACAGCGCATCCAACAAGAACCCAAAGCCATGAACCTCGTCCTTCTTTTAAACCTCCATAGAGCCGAAGCAAAGCAGTGAAACCGCCCCAGTCCGAGTCGTCCAAACCCCAGAAACAGCTTTTAATAATCTCTTGCTACTTATGTTTTAATCTGCGATAAAATGTATTGTAATAAATATTGGGAAAAATGTTGTGATGTAGATGAGAGGCTTTCGTAAGGTGACGAATATATTTAGGAACATTTACTTTAAAAATATATATGTGTATATATATTCTGAGAATTTTTCTAAAGTAAAAAGTTGTTCTGAGCTTTTTGAAGAATATTAATTTATCTATTTTTTTTATTAACCATGAAATAAAGAAAAAAGGCACATCTAAGAAACATTTCTTAATGTGTGTCTTAAGACACGTTTGTGAATCCAGCCCTAGGCCTTTTGCTCAGGTATCAACATTAATAGATGTTAGAAGAACTTAATTCTTCATATTTATGTTATTTAAAAAATACAGCGCATCCAACAAGAACCAAAACCTCGTCCAACTTTTATACAGTGATAAAACCATGGTAACTCACAGAAAGCTCTGAAGGATTTTATACTGTGCACTATTTTACTGTGCGGAGGGAACATGCTCCACCTTACTGGAGGCAGTTTTACACCAGTAAACACACGCTCAACCATTTCCATTCCACCAATACAGTGACCACTAGGGGTCTGAGTAGCAAGACTACGACAGAGCGGCGATGTCTTAGATGAGCCCTCTACAGCTGAACACGCATCACTGTGTGTCTCTGAAGTATCTGCTGAGTAACGCTTGCGGAGTGTGAGCATGACTATGCAAGTTCCACTGAAACCGAATGAGGGAACCTGGCTGTAACTGGAGTCGGGTCCTGAAGGTCAACTGATGGCACACGCTGATCTCGTCCCAGGCTCCCGCTTCTGCTCTAACACACTCCATTTCATTCATGACTAGCTGAGGAGATGAGTTAGCTGTCTACCATATTAAATACCATGTCCAAAGGTTTGCGGACACTCAGCTACAGTACTTTAAGGTACACTGAAGTTAGCTATTTCAGCTTGTGTAATTAAAAAAAAGCAGTGGCCGAATAGAACGGGGCGCTCTGGAGCACCCATGAGCTCATAACCCTAAGGTCTAGCACCCCCCCCCCCCCCCCCCCCCCCCCCTCTCTCTGAAATGATGGCGCTTCGTCCAGTACTTCCAGTACATCTAATTGAGTCAGAGGGCAGATCTATAGAGCTAGTCATGTGGTGTTCTGGTGTCTGTAGGTGACACCCACTCATATAAAGCACCCCACAAGACCACAGAGATGTTTTTTCATCAGCTCCCTCAAGCCTGCCGTGTGTCATCAACTTGAGGTCATTTGAGCTAAATCTGACCGACGCAGTTTCTCAGGCTGACCTCAAATCCACCAGAGAGTCAAAACAAAGCAATTAAACCCAAAGTGGAGTCTGAGTCGTTAAAATAGCAGGAAATTAGAACTGCTGAAACACAGACGTGACACAGCTTTTTCATTTTTATATTTTAATTAGTTACAATTAAACTAAACTCAGATTTTTTTAAAACATGGTATAGCATGTATGTTGGAAACAATAATAAATTATAAATTAATGGTATTTATTATATAGCGGAGTACAAGCGTCATTCTGGATATTAATGTCATTAGAGCTTCATACTGGATATTAATGTTATTAGAGCTTCATACTGGATATTAATGTTATTAGAAGCTTCATACTGGATATTAATGTTATTAGAGCTTCATACTGGATATTAATGTTATTAGAAGCTTCATACTGGATATTAATGTTATAAGAGCTTTATACTGGATATTAATGTTATTAGAGCTTCATACTGGATATTAATGTTATAAGAGCTTTATACTGGATATTAATGTTATTAGAGCTTCATACTGAATATTAATGTTATTAGAGCTTCATACTGGATATTAATGTTATTAGAAGCTTCATACTGGATATTAATGTTATAAGAGCTTTATACTGGATATTAATGTTATTAGAGCTTCATACTGGATATTAATGTTATTAGAGCTTCATACTGGATATTAATGCTATTAGAACTTCATACTGGGTATTAATGTTATTAGAGCTTCATACTGGATATTAATGTTATTAGAGCTTCATACTGAATATTAATGTTATTAGAGCTTCATACTGGATATTAATGTTATAAGAGCTTTATACTGGATATTAATGTTATTAGAGCTTCATACTGAATATTAATATTATTAGAGCTTCATACAGGATATTAATGTTATTAGAGCTTCATACAGGATATTAATGTTATTAGAAGCTTCATACTGGATATTAATGTTATTAGAGCTTCATACAGGATATTAATGTTATTAGAAGCTTCATACTGGATATTAATGTTATTAGAAGCCTAATACTGGATATTGATGTTATTAGAGCTTCATACTGGATATTGATGTCATTAGAAGCTTCATACTGGATATTAATGTTATTAGAGCTTCATACTGGATATTAATGTTATTAGAAGCTTCATACTGGATATTAATGTTATTAGAACTTCATACTGGATATTAATGTTATTAGAACTTCATACTGGATATTAATGATATTAGAACTTCATACTGGATATTAATGTTATTAGAACTTCATACTGGATTTTATTAGAATGTTTTTCATAATTGTCATTCTTCATCATTCTGGACTCATTTAACATTTCTGTATTTGTTTCCTGTGGATTATGTGAAACCTCGTGAAGTTGTAAAACCTGCAGAATATTAATACCATGTTTCATAACTTTATATCGTATACCTTTAACAGTATATATTTGTATGAATCATATGATTTTTTCTTCTCGTTCACTGCTGGCCTGATTGATCTACAGTTTAACACATGTAGAAGGTTTGGGTCAGAAGGAGAGATCTGATGATGTTTCATGTTCTAACTCGGCGTGTGTAACCCTGTCTGATTGCAGATGTCGTGTAGCTTGGCTCTAATGCTAAACTCCACCTCACTAATCTGTTGTTCACGTTTGTCTTCTGGTTACCAGCACCTTCCTCCAAAGCATGTACGCTTGCAGAGGTGGGTAGAGAAGCTTAGACTGCTTAGAGGGCAACCACAGCAAAGTCTGCCAAAACTCTACTACAGTGCTTTTTAGGTAACGACCAGGGGGGTGTTAAAGGAGCAGAGCCAAAAGGAACCCTGTAGAGCTGCAGTGGAGCTTCTGAGCCCATCCAGGGTTAACTCCGACATCGATGCCCTATATAATTGAGTGGCACCTAATAAAATATAATTAATTCCCGATAATGTAATAAGAATATTAAAAATGATAAACCTGAAATATAATGAATTGACAATGATGTAATACGAAAAAAAGAGAGTAAGTAATTAAATAAGGTATTACATTATTGGCAAAAATGGTGTCACATTAATCTTTTCAGATCCTGAATTTAATATAATAATTTAATATTATATATTATTAATATAGAATATAATATTAATAATATATTTTTGACCAAGTTAAGTGCTGAATTTAATTAGGTTTCTGGGTGTTTTCACATTATTGGGCAACTGTTGCTTGTAAAGTAAGTCTACTTTTCGCAGAAATCGACATTTCAGTTTGTTAGTGTAATGTTTTCAACTACAAACTGTAAACATGGCGTAGCAACTTTAACTACGCTCTAAACTAATCAAATAAAAACATTTCTAGGTCATAAACTCAGTAAGTGCAGCTCAGGAGAAGAATATAGGGTATATAGGGTCTCTTTAAGTGAATGGAAGTGAAGCAGTGGAGCTATGTGCTAATATTAATGTTATTGTAGCAGCTAATAATATGTACTAATTTCCCAATAATGCCGTAATGTAATAATAGCATGTAAATGTAATGTTAAAAATGCACTTAACTATATATAATACATTCCTGATAATGTAATAAGGCTATTAAAAATGATAAACCTGAAATGATAATAATTTGAAAATGTAATATGAAATTGCAAAAAAAAAAAAGAAAAAAAGAAGTAAATTAAAAGATATTACATTATTGGCAAGAATGGTGTCCCATTAACGTTTCAGATCCTGTTAGATTATTATACAGGTTTTTAAATTTTTACAGTTAATATTCTATAATATTAATATATAATATAATATAAATATTTGATTTTTGGGTTAGGTTTCTGGGTGTTTTTACATTATTGGGCAACTGTTACAACATAGAAGCTATAAACATGATGTAGCAACTTTAACTACGCTCTAAACTAATCAAATAAAAACATTTTTAGGTCATAAACTCAGTAAGTGCAGCTCAGGAGAAGAAGATGGGGTATATAGGGTCTCTTTAAGTGAAGGGAAGTGAAGCAGTGGAGCTACTTACTACCCACCTCTGTGAGCTGGTGTCGGGGTCCGTGTGGGCGATGCTGGGTTGGTTTGAGCTGTTGGAGGTGCAGACCCCTCTGTTAACCCTCGTCTGTCATGTCTGTTTTTCCTCTCATTGCTCTTTCTTTTGTTTGTTTGTTTGTTTTGCTAGCTGGACTCCCATTTGCAATACTCACACCGCAACACAATCCATTCAAACGAGGATTTTTCTGTAATGATGATTCAATCAAGTACCCTCTAAAAGAAGACACCATATCCTATCAGTTATTGGGAGCAGTAATGATCCCTGTCACACTGCTTACTGTAAGTGCCCTTCGTTTTGTTCACTAGTAATGCAGCCTTTCTCCCTCATTCTGACGCTCCCTCTCTCCTCTTCTAATGGCAGTGGAGGCCGGCTCCAGTCCTGGAGGGCTATAGCTTTGCACCCATCAGCTCACTAACCCCCTCTGACGTTTACACATCTCCCCACCTCTCCTATAGTTCAGTGTATTCAATCAACCTAGACACGTTTGGTGTGACATGAGATTTGTCATAACTGTTATAGTGATATTCACAGACTGCAGTCCCACTGTTTTGCAATATTCTGGGAATTTTGAGAAATTTACTATGGGAATTAATGGGTAATTATGGGAATTAAGGGGAATTAATAGTAAATATTGGATCATTTAAAGGACCTATATCACACACTATCATTAATGTACCATTTTTGTCAACAGCAGATATAAAGGCATAACAATACAAATAAATCTACCCTGGGTATAAACGGGTAATTATAGCAATTAATGGGAACATAGTATATTTGTTTCTCCCCTTTAGCTTTGAATATTCTCATTTAATTCCCATTAATTAGCCGTTTATATCCAGAGTAGATTTATTTGTATTGTTATGCCTTTATGTCTGATGTTGAATAAAATTGTACATGAATGATAGTGTGTGATATAGTTCCTTTAAATGATCCAATATTTACTATTAATTCCCATAATTACCCGTTAATTCCCATGGTAAATTTCCAAAATCCCCAGAGTATTGCAACTACTGGCCACACAGTGGGACTGCAGTCTGTGAATATCACTATAACGGTTATGACAAATCTTGTAGAATTTCAGCTGGTATAATAGATGAATCCCTAAATAAAAAAAATTACATTAGTGATAGTGTGTGATATAGTTCCTTTAAATGATCCAATATTTACTATTAAATTCCAATAAATTCCGATAATTTCCCAAAGTTCCCAAAATTTCCATGGAAGTTTTATGACATTTTAGAGTATTTCCAAAGATTTCTAAATCTCCCATGGAAAGATACCGGTTATTTACTGTAAATTTATCGGAAATTTTCCACCCCTTTGCAACCCTAGTAGCCAGTTACAGGTTGAGGTAAAATTAGGCTAAACGGAAATGCTAGGTTTTTCGGGTTAGCCTTTAGCATTCGGTTTCCTCTTGCACTGCAGTACGTCGCCTCTGGTACTAACGATATTCACCAAATTCTTAAGGTGTTTGACGGCTGTAGATGTCTGATGTTAAGATATCAGATAATAGACACATATATAGAAGACAGAAGACGTTTTTTTACAATAAAAATGCTTTTAATATACTTAATTTGACTAAATATGGATTTTATTAAAAGTAAATGGACTTTCTAGAACAGTAAAGCTTGTGATTTTTAGACGATTTAGGTTTAAAATACTAAAAAAACTAAACTATAGGTCAGTGCTATTGTTTCATTAGTGCTAGTTTCCATTATCTCCAGTACAAAACTAAAGAGGCTGAACTTGCTTGTGTGTCCAGGACTGGGGCTGAGCGCCGGCCCTGTAGGCACTGTCTGTCTGCTGTGTGTGGTTTAACAGATTCTTCAGCTTTTCGGTTTCTCTGCTCTCGTCCTTCTTCAAACCCTGCTTACGCTTCTTGCACTGTGGTGGTTTTCTAAATGTTTTTACGTGCAAAAGTCCCTGCAGCTAGTTCACAGCTCTGAACACCAAGGCTCCACACTGAGAACCCACATGGTGGAAACACGGCCTCTCGCCAGCCGGGTGCCCACACCTCAAAGCCACAGTAGCTGGATTTCTTCAGTCAACATGAAGTCCTGTCATTTCTTTGTTCAAGTAATGAGATAATAATAATTCCCTTAGAGAGGACTTCGGCCTCGGGGGGTGAAAGTTTAAAAAAGTGTGTGTAAATGAATACACTGTCAGTCTGGGAGGTTTAAGCAGTTAGTTACTTTAGTACAGACTGATTTCACAGACGCAGATTAATCTTACACCTAAACCATAAAGGCTGATCAGTGGGGCGTCACCTCATAGCTTTCAGTGTAGTCCATTTCTGGGCGTAATCCGTATGCAAGAGATCTGTGCTTTAATTTAATATATTTACAGGGTGTTTTTATAATTTTGGGCAACTATTAAATTTCATATTTCAAATTATATTTAGTAGAAATCTACATTTCTATTAGCGTAATGTTTTCAACTATTAACTGTAATCAAGGTGTAGCAGCTTTAACCACGCTCCAAGTCCAAATGAGTTGGAATGCATGTCAGCCAATCAGATTTCAGAACTAGATCATTTAGACTAGGGCTGGGCGATATGGTAAAAGTACTGTATCATGATATTTAAAGATTACATGTAATCACAGACTAAAACATCAGTATCAGATTCTTATAAACTACTATTCAGATCCTCTCCTGTACTGAATACAGTGATTAATACTCAACATCTGCTGCTCTTCATCTAATGAACCCTTCAGTCTAATTACACTGTTAGTAATGAAACCTGCAGCTGATCAGTGTTTATTACACTAACAGTCTCCTCCATATGATTAGAGAAGCTTATTATCATCACCATAACAAAATTTATCACAATACGATAAAATATCGTCATATTGCCCAGCTCTAATTTAGAGTAGTGTACTCTAAAGGTAAGGTTTGGCTTGTATAACATTATTATTTTTTAACTTTTTTATATTTATTTTATATTAACTTTAGATTTTATAAATAGTAAATGTTTTAACTGTACTCGTTATAGCTAATGTTTATTTTATCACTTGCAGATTTCTAAATGTTATTGTATTTTTAAAAACTAGATTTATATAATCGTATAATTGTTTAATAACTGTACACATTCGTTTACACATACAGCTCTGGAAAAAAATGAAGAGACCACCGTACATGATCAGTGTCTCTAGTTTTACTAGTTATAGTCAGTGTGTTTTAGGGAAATGAACATTTGCATTTTATTTCATAAACCATGGACAACATTTCCCCTAAACTTAAATAAAATATTAACTATTTACAGCATTTATTTATTTATTTATTTGCAGAAATGACACCTGCTCAAAAACAGCTGCTCAAATAATGCAAAGAAATGATGATAATAATTATAATGTAAAGAAGTTATTATTCAGATTTAAACACAGGACTAATATCTGAACTCAGAAATCACTATGCTGAAATAACCTCGACGGCCAATCACAGCTCTCATGTCTCGGCCGGCTCTCCACTAGTCTTTCACACTGCTGTTGGGACTTTCTGCCGTTCATAGTCTGTAAATTCAGCTCTGTTTGATGAAAAGTCTGGAATAAAACGACATGTAGAGATGCAGATTTGAAATGAAGTGTTTTTATATATATAAATATACTATACTATATATACTATATATCTGTATATATATGTATAGTAGTATATACCTGTATATTTCTTATATATCTATAAGTCTGTTTACCTTTATAACTATAGATTGTTTTATGCAGTCCTCGTCAAACTACATGTTTAATTTACCCTTTATAACATACAGATGTGTAATAACCTGATAACCTTGACCTTTGGCCTTGCACACTTTATATCTTTAGACTTTGGTAAATGTTATGCAAGATACCTCATAGATTGTGAGAGTTATTGCATTAGACTTTATAACTTTATACGTCAGCCTGTGAGATATGTCTGATAACATTTACCCTCAATAACTTAAATATCTTTATAATTCAGCATCCTGAGGCGCCCATATCAAGCCCTGAGGACATGTTCCGCACACTTACAGAGAAAGAGGTAGTTTCTATTTAGAGGCCAATGGCCACGTCAGTTCCACTTTCACTCTCCATATGACAAGTCTTTCTCTTTCTGGGAAATTTAATCTTCACTGCGCTCTAAACTCATTTAGCCCACATTTGTAAAAAGGCCATCCTGACATGTGCACCAGTCCTGGCTCGGCTCTTAGCTCACAGCATCTTGGAGCTCCAGTCCTGGAAGGCCGCAGTGTTGAAGAGGCTGTTTTCCCGACCACAACACGTCTGATTCAGCATCTCGGCTATACTTAGCCCTCTGAATCAGACGTGCTGGAGCAAGGGAAGCCCTGCAGGATTCGAGATTGAGAAACCAGACTTACACTTTGAACTCCCCTAATCTAAAGTACAGAGCTGAGTCAGTTGAAACAGGGAGGGAGTGGGGATTCCTTCCCCCTCCAGAATAACACTGAACTGAAATCTGTGGTCTGTTGAAGCAGTAGACTAGAAGAGGATGTGGGTTTGAATGATTTTCACAGGGCTTCACAACCTCGAGTGGACTATTGCTTTAATAAAAGGGTGACCAGTGTTCAGTGTGCATTATGAACAGTGGTCGCAATTCACAAATTCTATATATACCTACTAAAGCATTCTATACACTATTTAAGTTTACACACACACACACATATATATATATATATTAATTATGGAAGATCACTCTGTTAGACTGGTTTAGATGGTGTTTTTTGTTTTGAAATCACACTAATATTAATATTTTATATAAATATATAAAGTTCCTAGTAATATAGACCCATTTAATTGATAATTTAATAATAGCTTGTAAATGTAATGTTAAAAATGCACTTAACTCATTATATATATATATTGTAGCACCAAATAAAATAAAATAAAATACATTCCCAATAATAAACTAAGGATATTAAAAATTATAAACATGAAAATATAACAAATTCACAATAATGTAATAAAGGTATTAAAATTATAAACCTCAAAACCTAATAAATTCACGATAATGTAAAAAAAATTGTTAATAAAATTCACAGTGATTAAAAAAAGGTATTACATTATTGGCACAAATAGTGTCACAATGTTTCAGATCCTGTATTACATTATTATACAGATTTGTATATTTTAATATTTAATATTGTATAATATTAATATATAATATAGTATTAATATATTTTCAACCAAGTTAAGTGCTTAATTTCATTAGGTTTCATGGTGCAACTATTACATTTCATATTTCAAATTACATTTAGTAGAAATCAGCATTTCGGTTTGTTAGCGTAAAGTTTTCAGCTGTAATGAAGGTGTAGCAGCTTTAACCATTTGCTCCAAGTGCAAATGAGTCGGAATGCGTCTCAGCCAATCAGACTTTAGAACCGGATCTGTGGGTCAGACGTAGGAAGGTCTCAGTGACGGCTGCATGGTCAGGTACACTGCCTCGCTGCCTCTCTGTGTTGTGTTGTGGTTGAGTGGACATCCTCACTGTAAGGCCATTACATTGTTCTGCTGTGAACTGTCGATGTCATGTGGTGCCGCCGATGTTTCTCCTGATTGGTCTGCTGAGCTGTTTCCTGTTCCTCTCCTCCTCACAGATGGTCGTTGGAGAGTGCCTTTCAGTGTATCTTAACCGCCTCAAATCAAAGTCCTCTTTCAGCAACAGCTATGTTGCCTGTGTTTATAAAGCGGTCGGCACCTTTCTGTTCGGCGCCGCCATGAGCCAGTCCCTCACTGACATCGCCAAATACTCCATCGGCCGCCTGCGGCCACACTTCCTGGACGTGTGCAAACCCGACTGGAAGCTGATCAACTGCTCGGCCGGAGCCTACATCGAGAACTTCACCTGCACCGGGGACAAGACCATGGTCAACGAGGGCAGGTGGGTCATCTCTGTTTACAGGGAGAGTTTCAGCTCATCAGAATCTTTTCTGTTTGACAGTATAAGACGGTCTGTCTGTCTGTCTGTCTGTCTCTTTGTGTGTCCGTCTGTCCATCTGTTGTTGATATTATTGGTTTAGGAAGTTCCCGTCCTCTATGGAGAGACACATCTGCACATTCTAGGGCATAATTACTGTTTATTTAGTTAATGTAGCATATAGAAAAATTAAGTGAATGTGACGTGCGGAAGTAATGGCATATTACTTTTGTATAATTGTGTTCAATTTAGAATATAGCAAGAAAATGTGCCATATTTTTTTTAGGATTTCTTTATTAGTGCATTTACACAAATCAACAAAATGTCTCATTTGAGTAAACTTTGATTAAAGTTTTTCTGTATTTTCTGTATTTCTGCATGAATTGGACTTAAAATGTCATCAGATTTTTACAAAAATTAAATCATAAAGTCATTTGTTTAAAGCATAAACAAATCAAACGAATTAATTTGTTAAATTTATGCAGAAATATCGAAAATTCTAAAGGGTACACAAAACTTTAAGCACCACTGTGTAAAAAAAGAAACACACCGAAAAAACTAGGCAACTTTCTAAAATATTAAAAAAAAAAAAAAAATCAAAGAAAACCTAAAACAACCCTAAAAAACAATGTGTAAGTGAGTGTGTGTGTGTGTATATATATATATATATATATATATATATATATATATATATATATATATATATATATCATTTGTTTTGTTTTGTTTGTTTCTTTTTATTGTTATTATTTTTATGATAGTGAAGTTTGAAAGTTCACTATATATATATATATATATATATATATATATTATTATTAGTAAAGTGTATATTTATAAAAGTGTGCATTATGTGTATATATAATACATGTATATACATAATGTGTTATATATATTATATATGTATATAATGTGTGTATGTATATGTGTGTATATAGATTAGTGTTTATATGTATGTTTGCAATATTTGCAACATCTCAGACCAGCTGTCCACACCCTACCCTTAACTGTTATTACAAATTACAAAAAAATGACAGGCCCATCACCTCACCTCCATTCCTCCTCCTCTAATGACTAAAGACTTTATTTCATAGCAGTTACTGAATGCGTATTATAGTATCTAAAATAATAATACTCATTAATACGTAGTAACCGTTACTACACAGCCTCTTCACAGGGTAAAAGGACCACTTTCAGGTCAGTTCTGCTGATAGTCTTTGATAAGTGTTTTGATGTTGGCATCTGAAAACGCAGACATGCTCAGTTCTGTAGGGGACTTCTTTGAAGTGGACCTCATTAAAGCAATGAGTCAGAAGCTTCAAACAAGGACGTAATGTGATCAGGTTAATCAGGTTCTGAAGGGACGGATATTTAATTACGGGTTCTGAGTCCCATACATGAATATAGGACGACAGACGAGGGAGACTCTAACTGGACTGTTGACCCAGTTAAAGACTGAGGCTGTGACCGAATTGGATCCCTGTTTACTTTTTTTAGGGCATTAATAAGTATGTGGAAGAGGAATTTGAGCGTGATTTTGAGGGCATTACACTCTCCCATGGTGCACTTGGAGCTCACTACATCAGCTAAATGTGGACAAGAATGCATTGTGATTCTTGTTACTAAGCAACAGACAGCAGAACGAAATGACAGTAGCTCATATAAAACAGCGATGAAGCTCCAAACATGGCTCAGCCAATCACGTGTGTGTTTATCTGACCGGTGTGGACGTACGCTGATGATGAGGAAGTCCTGTGTGACTCTCCCTACATGGAGCAACACTAGTGAGGGAGTAGGGATCCATTCGGTCACAGGGCATACGTCAGGGTCCAAACCAAGGTCCGAATCAGGGTCCATGGTTTTGTCACATTGTGTATGTGCGGCCCGGTTCATTTGGGTTTCGCGCTGCAGTTTAGCGAGTCCCGTCGTCATCACTTTTGTGGGCTGCATCTCCCTATACCTGCCATTGGTTTGTACAAGGGCGCGTGTCAGACGTCAGTGTCGTGCCCGATTCTGCCTCTTCCTCTCAGAAACTCCAACTTCCTTCGTATCTCGGCACAACACCACTTGATCCGAAAGCCTGAACCATCCATGGTTCAGTTCTAGATAACAGTTCTAGAGTCATACAGGGTCAGATACATTATCAGGTCTGTTAGAGACTGCTGGACACCTCCACATGGTTTGAGGAGTTAGCAGGCCTGCACTTTAGCACCATGCTAAAAGAAGCCAAACATGTCTCAGCTGATCCGCTGCCTTTAGGGTTCAGGGGGAAACTGGCCCGTTCAGTGGGAGGACCCTTTTTGGCCTTGAGGTCACCATTAGCTCTCCAGCCTTGAAGTTGAAATTGGTTCTGCTGGAGGAACTTTCATGTGGTTTGTTCCAGCTGAGGACTTTCCGACTCGGAAACAGAGCAGGATCTGTACCGCATGACTTTAACCACTGACTGATAGCTCAGCTGGTCCCCTCCCCATCAAGGTTAGTGGTTCCACTCCTCTTCCACCAATTACAGGCTTCTGAATGACCTTCATGGACCAGTAGCAGTCGGACATTGGGTGAATATCTTATATGGACAAAAGTATTGGGACACTTGCTTATTCACGGTTTCTTCTGAAATCAAGAGTATTAAAGAGCTGATCCTGCTTTTGTTGGAGTAACTGTCTCTACTGTCCAGAGAAGAAGACTTTCTACTAGATTCTGTAGAAGGAGCATTGCTGTGAGGATTTGATTGCATTCCGCAACAAGAGTGTTTTTGAGGTCAGGATTTGAGGTCAGGATGTGAATGAATAGTTCGCACCCAGCTTCGTCCCCAACTCATCCCATTCAAAAGTACTGGATGGAGCTCCACCACCATCATTCCAGAGAACACAGCTCTTCCACTGCTCCACAGCTCCTCAATGCTGGGGGGCTTTATACCCCTCTACTAGCCCAGTAGATGCCAGTAGATTCTTTACATGCCAGTGTATAAATACACACACTACCTACCACTGGAGGACTGAAGTGAGGCCTTTTTTTTATGGCTGCTTTAAAGAATCAGGTCCTTTCAGCACAATTTTCATTGCAGGCCTTCGTTCCTGGGCTGCTCACCCACCAATTTACCCACCATGGTTTGGAAAACTTAAGCTTCTGTGGTGGATCTGTGGTTCACACACTCCACTGCTCTCTAATCCTGCGGTGAACCGTTTGACAGTCCATAAACACACACACACACACACACGTGCTGAGGCGGAAGGCCTGGTGCCGAAGGTTTTGGTTTGGTTTCTTGGATCATGGTCAAGGTCAGCAGCCTCTTCCAGAACATTTTCATTTGCAGTAGGTGTGGTTCCTGTCTCTCGGAGGAGCACCTTCCAGGCCTGTGTCCACTGTACTGCTAGGAGACGGAGCAATTAATAGAAGGTCTTGGGAAGTGGGCAGTCGGGAGAGATCCCAGAATACCTTCATGGAGACGTGGCCTTGCAGAAAAGCAGGCGTGGCTGATCAGCTGAGCCATGTTCGCTGTCTGACGTTTGCTTCGTTAGGCTTTATTAATCTCTACTAGACTTCATACGGCCATAACATTACGATACAGCCATAACATTAAAACCACTGACAGATGAAGTGAATAGCATTGATGATCTGGTCCCAGTGGCTTCTGTCGAGGGGTGGATCTACATATTAAGCAGCAGGTGAACAGTCAGGTCTTGAAGGTGATGATGAAGGTGCTGAAGCAGGAAAAATAGACAAGCGTAAGAATTTGAGACACTTTGACAAGAACCAGACTGTGATGTTCTAAATAAACGACTGGGTCAGAACATCTCCACAACATCAGGCAGGTCTTGAGGGGTGTTCCCGCTCACTGATGCTCATGGAGGCCCTTTCCTCACAACTTCTTCAGGACTTAAAGGTCTTAACCTGCTGCTAATGTCTTGGTGTAGATGTGGAGTCCATGCCTGGACGGATCGGAGCTGTTTTGATGGTTCCCAGTTGTTCAGAATGTGGGTTCTAGTCTTTGTCACTGACGTTTGTGAGACTAGACAGGGCGTCGTTCAGTGTCGGAAACATCCGTCAAAAGCCAGAAGGTGCTGAAGCTTTAAGCGAGTGAAGCACATTTAAGATGAAGGATATGTAAACATTGCTGAGTTAGTTGGAAACCACAAAAACAGCAAAGTCTGCCAACAGAATTTCATGCAAACAGTGTTTACCGGAGTTTGCCAGCTAACTCAGCGAGCCAACTCTCAGGCAAAGCAGCCAAGTTTACATTTCTGCAGCGCAGACAGCAGGGAAAGGACGATTACTGGTTTTACTGTGCAAACGTTTTAGACTCATGCTGCTGATCTGCTCAGTAAATCACTGATATTAGAATAAACACTAATAATAACACTCCTACAGAAAGTGGTGGAGGTTCTCCATCACTGTGTTCATCATTAGAACATCTCCAAAGTTCTCCTCTCTCATGGAGTCTAGTGTTATTTAGAGTTCTCCTCATGGAGTCTAGTATTATTTAGAGTTCTCCTCAGATCAACACCTGGTTTGGTGGTAAATCAGGGCTTAATGATGGTAAATCAGGTGAGCTGCTGCTGCTGCTGCTGCTGCTGCTGCTGCTGCTGCTGCTGCTGCTGGAGTTGAACACATCCTCCACGCTGTGCTGGCTGGACTGGGGGGCGTCCAGGAGAACCCTGGAGGAACCGAGCTCTGTTCTTCAGACTAGCTCACAAGATAGGATGATAGGATGTGTCACCACACCGACACAGGCGTCTGTTAGCTGGCCGTGCCACATCAGCTTCAGTTTGCAAAAAAAAAAAAAAGGGATCATGGCTGGCTTGACATGTACTGGAGGAGACGTGCGTTCAGCCCTTACCCTCCTGGTGGTGGGAGCATTGCTAGTGGTAGTGAGCTATGAACAGGTGGGGTAGCAAATTGGGAGAACAGGGGGAAAAAATTACAAGCGAATAAAATAAATAATAAAAATCAAACAATGTTTCTAAAGATTCTGCTAAAGCATAATCAGGATATTTTATTTAGTCTTTTAGTCTTAACAAACTAAAAACCTTGCACCCAAACTTTTGCATGGTGCTCTTTCCCTTTTTCACTCTAAAATTGTACAGAACTGAAGTAGTGCACTGATCTTAACTCTGTTGTGAGATTCGTGCTTTTTGGAGGTCACTGTTCACAGTTAGACATTTTGACTTGGGGTGTCCAAACTTTTGCATGTGGTGAGTACTAACTTAATGGAAGTGCAGGGCGTGGAGCGGGAGTGCGCCGGGCTGGCCTCAGCTCTTTGTCTGGAGCCTGGAGAGCAGCGCTGTGATTGGGTCAGTGTGGAGGAACACGTCCGTCCGCTCATCTGTCTTCATCTGAGCTTCTACATGGCAGCACGCCAGAGAGACAATCTGCTTTTAGCCTGATCAAAACTAAAGACATTTATGATTTTATTAGATTAGGAGTGTAGGAGGAGTAGCATCCTGCTACACACAGAACCGAGCTAAAGCTAAAGATCTCACTGTGGAGACTAAGTCTAAAAGCAGCCTTCACCTCGGACAACTACCTCGGTTACCTACTGTTCAGCATCTGTGAGGTTTTCAGGATCCACTATGATCTTGCTAATAACTGTAATTGAAATATGTCGTATTGACTATGAATAGCACTGTCCTGTTCAGTTCATACTATGTATCCACTATGAATTATTCAGGATCTACTATAATTGTTCAGGATCTACTATGAATTATTTAGTATCCTATATGAATTAGTCTGTATCCGCTATGAGTTAGTAAGGATCTATTATGAATTATTCAGTATTCACTATGAATGTATGCAGTATGAATTATTTAGGATCCACTATGAATTGGTCTGTATCCGCTGATTTTTTTTTAGTATCTACAAAGAATTATTCAGTATCTACAATGACGTTTTCAGTATCCACTATGAATTATTATTATTCAGTAACCACTATTAATTATTCAGTATTCGCTATGAATTATTCAGTATCCACTAAATCATTTAGTATCCACTATGAATTATTCACTGTTCACTATAAATCATTTAGTATCCACTATGAATTATTCACTGTCCATTATGAATTATTCACTGTTCACTATAAATCGTTTAGTATCCACTATGAATTATTCAGTATCCACTATAAATCATTTAGTATCCACTATAAATTATTCACTGTCCACTATGAATCATTTAATATCCACGATGTATTAATCACCATCCACTATAAATTATTCACTATCCACTATGTATTAATCACCATCCACTATAAAGTATTCACTATCCACTATGTATTAATCACCATCCACTAGAAATTATTCACTATCCACTATGTATTAATCACCATCCACTATGTATTAATCACCATCCACTATAAATTAATCACTATCCGCTATGTATTAATCACCATCCACTATGTATTAATCACCATCCACTATAAATTAATCACTATCCACTATGAATTGGTCTGTATCCACCATGAATGTATGCACTATGGTTTAGAATGATTATGAATAACTCATTATCTACTGGAACTTGATTTGAGATTCGTGTTGTGTAAAGTAAGTAATGATTGAGTGGACTTGCTGAGATTTGGTGTACAGTAAGTGTGTGTGAGAGTGTGAGAGTGGTCACTTACTTTCTTGGGTCATTTTTCTCTGGCACTCCACATCAAGCCCCCGGCTAATGTAAACAGGAAGAAACCAAAAGCCCTCCGGATAGACAGCCCACCCTACCCTACTGATGCTATCCACACGCACATGCTCACACACATTTCCTGTCTGTAGGACCCTGGCTGACGCACACAAACACACCCCCGTCACGTTCGCCCCCCGTTTCTGACCCGGAAAAGGGCGTGCATGTGTTTTTCAGGCCCGTCTGTCTCCAGCGACTCGCGTGTAACAAAGGTTGACATTACACGGGGGCAAGTTCTGCCCCACTGACTGAGACCAGAGGGGCGGGGCTCGTTTATTTACACAACACGCAAATCACTTCATCTGTCATTTACATGAATCAGCAATTTCATATAAAACAACAAACCAGTGAGGCTGTGTGTGGAGTCGGAGTGCTATCTGACTTTATTTTATTTCTGACTTTAGTTTATTTACAGCGGTAGTGAACGGAAGCAGGCGTCGGTCGCCGTGACTACAACACAGATACAGCCCATAATTTATCTCCTCTCCAAACCCACCAGTGAACCTACACAATCGTCTGAGTTTTATATGGAATGATGATGATGATGATGATGATGATGAAGGTAAAATAGTGAATAGAGAATCTGAACTAATCCAGTTCTCTTTAGGGACTACTTTCTGTAGCCGCACTACACCCTGCAGCATGTATCCCTCCACCATTTTAATGATCTGGTTCTAAAAGCAGGTTCTAGAGCCGAGCTCTTCTCAGAACTCTGGTAGAACAGTGTCTCAGGCATCAGGCAGCGTCTTCATCACCATTAGGTGAAGAACTTTCTGTGAGGAGCTTTTATTAGAGCTTCAGACGTCTGCTTCCCTTCACCTCCACTGTAGAACCACAGCTCTGACTGGGGGAGGTTATCTAGAACCTCCACTGTAGAACCACAGCTCTGACTGGGGAAGGTTCTGGAAACTCTGGAATTAGGCATTTTACACTAAAACCATTTTTATTTTTAGGTTTTAAACATTTATTTAAGCAGAAATGAAGAGGAAATGAAAAATCAGTGCCTCCCATTCCTTGTATTGTGCTCAATCAAGAACACACTGTAACCACTACATACTCCGATACCCTATATACTGTGCCCTGTACTGTGGTTATAGTTGTACATGTGTTTACATACTGGGCATATGTAGACTATATACCATTAACTGCTGTCTTTTATATGTATATATATATATATATATATATATATATATATATATAGTTAATATTTGTATCCTCTATTGGCCGTTTACAGAAGCACCAGTTGAACTCCGACATGCCAGCATCTGTGTGAAGGGATTGTGATCCTGATGTGAGGCAATGACTGTGTTTCAGTATCTGGGAATTAGAGGCTCAGTGTGGATTTGAGTAATGGCAGTCTAGGGGCTCTTTGTCAACAGGGTGGTTCTTCATTTCTGTCTGTCTCTGTGTTCCAGGCTGTCCTTCTACTCTGGCCACTCCTCCTTCTCCATGTACTGCATGCTGTTCCTGGCAGTAAGTACCTATTTATAACCCCACAGCCTTCCCCACCCTCTTGGCCACTTCAGCACCTTCATTATATAGATCATCACTGGCACGCAAAAACCTTCTATCTCCACTCTCCAAACAGCTACACTCTACAGGAGACCGAAAAGAATTCTCCTTAACATTCAGTGGAAGTCAATGTAAAAAATGGAGCATTTCTATTGGTCCATTGCTCATTCAATTCTGATACAGTATAAAAACAACTGTCAGAATCACATGATGTCAGAAACTGGCAGAATTTGAGGTTTTGTGGAGGTTTTTGAGGGACAGCGATGCTATAAAATACTCTACAGTGTTATCAGCCTATAGCTGATATATAGAGGAATGGCCTTCCTCGTGTTATAGTGGTGCCATTATAATCAACTAATAAATATCAGTCACCTTATTAATAATGAACTGAATCACAGAGAAATCTGATGAATATAAAGATTGTATGACCCGCCAGAAACTGAGAACTTCATCAGTTTAGCTCATATAGAAGGTCTTCTCACAGGTAACTGTGAAAGGAAACTTTACTCATATTATTAATTAATCTTTATTAAAAGTCGCCCACAGAAATGACAGTACACTTACAGTACAGTACCTCTTGCTGTTTGTTTTTGCCGGCATGATTTAAAATCTGAAATCAGCTGACCTTTAGAGGGGTCGTGTTTTTACTGAGCTGTTGCTAAGGGTTGTAGATGCGGCCAAAATAGACATTTTACAATGTCTGAGGTTTGGGAACAAGTTGGTGACAAAATAGCAGATATACAAACAGAACTGTAGAAAAAAACTGGAAACAAAAATCATTTCCTCTAACGGCCCGTCCATGTCCTGCAGGCCAGGAGAGGCCGAGCCAGAGGGCGTTCTCAGCTGCACATAGCTTGAGATATGAGGTGACTGTAACTGGTAACTCCTGTTTCTCCCGGTGTGATGATCCTCGTGTTTACACTGTTTAATTTCCCCCTAGTCATGGATTTGAGTATTTCCGGGTCACGTGCAGAAGTGTTTGTATAGTCTATATATAGTGTAGTAAAAGATTTCTCACTTTATATATTATATTAAAAATGATCATTTATAAATCTGGCAGTTGTTCTTTACATTGTGTCAGAATTTGATGATGAACAGACCAATAGAAATGCTCCAAAATGACCTGGACTTTAATCTTTTTACTCTCACTTTCTGTAGTAAGTTATGAAGTTTTTTGGTAACTCCTGTAAAGCTGCTGTTAAATGTATTTACTAATAACTAATAATTGAGTCCTACTTCTTCTTTTAGCATTTGGGTAAAATAAGTGATTTATCCAACAAAAATAAAACTAAACATAATAAACAGCTCTTGCTGTTCCTAACCTAGCTAGAGCGCCCCCTATTGCTGGAAAATTAACTTATGCTGCATCTGTAACTCTCACATTTGCCTCCATAAGGGCCAACAAATGGGCAAAGTTAGTGTCCCTACCCAAATCCTGATCAATTAATGAACCCCCAGCTGCCGCCTCCCGTGTCTGTCATAGTGACCAATTTTCGTTTCTATAGAGGGTTTGCCAGAACCTCACATTCCCGCTGAAAATGCGCCCCCTTTAGTCGGACTGAGTGGCAACACATTCAAACAGGGTGTTACGGATGAAGGGAGGGTTGGAGGCCGAACTGGGAAACCTGGAAAGACTCAAGCGACTATCGGCTCAAGCTACAGGCAGCTGGACTCGACAGCGATCCACCATTCAATATTACCAAAGAAAAAAACCAGCGGTCCAATGCTAACGTCCCTAAACACACTGCCTATAAATAGTGAAACCAGAGAAACTGATCATGTAGGGTGGTCTTCTTTTTTTCCGGAGCTGAGTGTATGTTCCTGTCATGGTGTGCTAGGCCAGACCAAGATGGGACGAACACTCGCAGAGATGGAGTCAAAGCAAGCAGATTTATTAACGCAGTAGGATAAACAAAAGGAGCAAGTGAAGCAAAAAAGTGGGGGTTGAGCTGGGGGACCAGCCACTGAGCAAAAACGGCAAGGCTGACCAAACCTGGAACCGCAGCGCGCTGCCGTGAGCGAGGGTCGCCTAGCGGAGACGTGGGTAGCCAGAGAATCCGGACAGTGAGTGAGCGAGCCACGCAGAAAACGTGGATAGCAGGGTGAGCTGGCCTCAACACACCTCTACAGTATGGGGAACCTCTCGGGCGACCTCAAGGTGCTAAACAATACAATTCTCAGCACCGAATGGCGGTGTTGAGGCTTCTTAAATACCCCCAATCCCAGGTGTAACGCATGAACCCAATCAACATGAATGAACACAATGAACCAAACATGAACACAAAGGAGGAGAAAGTCCTTGTTTGGGCCTGTGGGCAACGGCTCGGAATCGCCCCAGGGGAGGGCGCGATACCAAGGGGCTGACAGTTCTTATGGTTGGTGGGTGACCTCAAGGCGACCTCAAGGTGCACACACAGTAGGTTGATTGTCGGCTCTTACAGAAGCAAACGTGAAATTTGCAGTGTCTCTATCAAAATCCTGATCCTTTAGCCACTGCGGTTTGAAACCAACCAAAGCAATGAGAAAAAAACCCAAACTCTGGTGTAGGGCGCTGCATCAGAGTCTCTGGAGCGCTGAAAAGAGCTAAAGCCGTAATATTTGGCCTCCACACGTAACCAGGAAAGAATCTCGGGTTCTCGTGACTGTTCCACAAAACACAACGGGTCGTTCAATACTGTGCTATCTGAAGAGGCAGGATGTGCCTCAGGAAACCAGCTCAGGAACACTGGGACTGCAAACCAACACACAACTCTAACGGGCCTAGTACTGAGCCCTGACCCACACCCAACTCACACATGCTTGTTACTGATGAGACAGTGAAAGGATACTACATGTGTTAGGCTAAAGGCATTTTAGAGATTAGGTGAGTAGCCATGCACCCTATTGGTAGATCAGATATGCTATATGGACAGAAGTATTGGGACACACTTCTTATTCTTCCTTGTTTCTTCTTACAGTCAAGGGTATTGACCAGAGTAACTGTCTCTACTGTCCAGCGAAGAAGACTTTTCTACTAGATTTTAGAAGAGCATTGCTGTGAGGATTTGATTGCATTCATCAACAAGAATGTTAGTGAGGTCGGGGTTTTGGATAATCACAACCCCACCTCATTGTGCCCAACTCCCATTGTGTCAGCAATGGGTGCAACTTACAGTAGTTGAATGCAATGGTTTGAAGGGATGTCCACAAACATTCAGACATATAATGTAGATATGTAATTGATTTAGTAAACAGTATGTAATTATGTATTTACATGTAATTAGTTATGTAGTGTAAGTAGAATGACAATAATAGCTTCTAATGAACACGTGCAGTATGGCTCCAGGGTCCGGGCCGGGACCCCTAACTCGAGTAACTAGTGCTAGAGCTTCTTGTTCCCTCTCAGTGATGAGCAGAGGTCAGTGGCTGGCCTTCTTAAATAAGGCTTGTGTAGATACTGACAGTGTTTACCGTCCTGCTACAACGGCAGTGATGTCATCACAGTGCGCTCCTACAGATCAGCATTCCTTGCTGCTGTATGGAATCCCGGGGGAGGAAGAACCAGTCTGGACAGGAAACATTCCAGCGGTATCCTTCTCTCAGAAATGTACGTTGGCGTGCTTGTTGTCATTAACTGGCTACAGTTAAAAGAGCGTGTATTTGAAGGGTGTGTACGACGTTTGAGGTCATGGGGAAATTTCCTGAAGCAGCTGCTCTCTGGCTTCTGGTATTCGTGTTTGTGCTGAGTCAGCGTGTTCCTCCAGTTTCCATCTATAATCAGAGAAACTCCTTTTTGATGTGGAAGCTGATCATACAGTATAGAATTAGGAGTAGATGTCCACTATTTATATGTACAAACAGCAGTCAGACATAACATTAACACCACCTCCTCGTTTCTACACTCACTGACTGTTTCTCTGCATACTTCACAGGACCACCACAGAGCAGGTGGTATAGGTAGTAGTGTGTAACACTCCAGCAGAACAGCAGTGTCTGATCCACTCGCACCACCAGCTCAACACACACCGGCACACCGGCACCACATCAGTCAGCATCACTGCAGTGCTGAGAATGACCCACCACCCAAATACTACCTACTTGCTCCGTGGTGGTCAGTCCAGTGGGGTCCAGACCACTGAAGAATAAACAGGATGAGAGGAGGCTGATAACGGAGTCTGCGGTGAAACAGATGGATTTGTACTACTAACAGATTTCTATAAGTGTCAGATTCACATTATACATTATATCAAACTGTAAACAATGCCCTTTAGTTTTGCATTATATATATATACATACATACATACATACATATATACACACACATATACAGGAGCACTGTGTCGTTCTATAACTCCAGACTGGATCCAATATATATATATATATATATATGTATATATACACACACACACACTATATATATATATATATAATGCAAAACTAAAAGGCATTGTTTACAGTTTGATATAATGTGAATCTGACACTTATAGAAATGCTCCAAAATGACCATGACATTTTCATTAGAAGTCAATGTGAAAAGATCTTATTCCAGGTCATTCTGGAGTCTTTCTATTGGTCCGTTCATCATGAAATTATTAAATGATCTAATTAATGGAACTGTAGATGCTATATAATACACAACCACTCTGCACTTTCCAACCAACCAGCCAACACCTAATCAGTGCCCGCATGAACACAGGAGCAACCAGTTTATGGTCAATTAATGAGCCCAAGCTATTCAGAGCTGAGAACGCCCTCCAGCTCGGCCTCTCCCAAGGGTGCGCCATTAGAGGAAGTTTACAACTGCAGAGCTTTACTACTGCTACGCTCGTGACAGTTAGGGGTGGACTGTGTGATGATATGTGACTCATTGTAATGAATCCCATCAATTAGAACATTTCTGAATGTATGACACGTAAAATAAATAGAACAGAATACAATACTGCCCTCAAATATCTATTTTATTCATTCTACTTCATTACTACTGTATTTATTAGAGTTATATATATTTATAGAACTGACCTAGGTGAGTGGTGTCACATTTTCTGTATTTTTTTATATTTATGCACATCAGCAATAACAGCTATATCAGCTAATTCTTAAATTTGTGTATCTCTGTAATATTTACTGAAGATCTTTGAGTTCTTGTAGTATTGCCCAAGTTCTTGTCTGGGAGCAGTGCTGGTGTCTGCAGGCTCCCAGCAGGGCCACCCCAGTAACAGTTATCGCTCCTCAGTGTTATTATGGTGCAATAAGTCTCTGTGGTCTCTGTGCCCCTCCAGCTGTATCTCCAGGCGCGAATGCAAGCTGAATGGGCCAGGCTCCTTCGACCCACAATCCAGTTCTTCCTGATCGCTGCCTCCGTCTACACCGGCCTGTCTCGGGTGTCCGACTACAAACACCACTGGAGTGACGTCCTCACCGGCCTCCTTCAGGGTGCGGTCATGGCTCTACTGGTGGTGAGTACGGGTGGCCCAATGTTACCAATCACTCGCCCCCACATAGCAGCGAGATGCCAGTGGCTGTCCTTATGAAGCTGAAGCTCAGTCAGGAACCCTGTGTAAGCTGTATAGGCTGTATAGACTTCTGCATAACACAGCAGGATAGCCTGTCCAATAGGAACAGAGCTGAAGGACACCCCAAGAGGACTACCTCTAAACTTTGGCTGAAGGGAACGTCCAGTTTGGGTTGATGGGTTTTGACTGGCTTAAGCTCACGTTAGGTCACTACAGCGAAATGTGTCCTCCGTATTTGTAGTAGTACACACACACACACACACGTGAACTAGAGGCAGTGAGCAAACACACACTCCCAGAGTGGTGGGCAGCCAACTCCAGCACACGGTGAGCAGAGAGGGTGAAGGGTGAAGGGTCTTGCCCAAGGGCCCAACAGTGGCAGCTGGCTGAGCCCGGGTATCGAACCCACAACCCTGTCATCAATAGCCCAGAGCTCTAACCACTGAGCCACCACTGCCCCACAAGTTGTCCAGTTAAAAAAAACAGCTGTAGAAAATATCCCACGGGTCTTAAAAGGACTGTCCGAATTCTCTGAAAGGGAGGGCCTGGTGCCGTTCAGCACAGTTTGGGAATTTTCTTACTCAAACACAGCTGGATCAGCTTCAGCTCATCTGTTTAATCGTCAGCTTTATTGAAAGTGTTTGAGCAGGGAAATCACCAAACTGCGCTGGAGACCAACCCTGAGGAGCAGAATTGACCGGTCCTAAAGTTCTAGTTCTGGTCTCCCACAGTTCAACACCTTAGTGCCATTCCAGCACATCGTTTCTGAGATTGTGAGGAAGAACGGTCTACATCTCTTAACCAGCACTTCTGCTCACGTGGCAAATTAGCACTGACCTCAGCAAAAGCACCAGTGTGGACTTTGGGACTGCACTGAAGAGCATTGACGTAAACGGCGCCGATGCTGCAGTTCACTGAGGCCTTTCAAATTCAGTGGTTTTGTGAAGTCACACTGACCAATAGATTTACATACAGCACAGAGTTTGGCCCTGCCATTTCACACGCATAAGTTATAGGTGTTTTCTGCTGAATACAGGGCAGCCAGTCGGAACAGAGCTTGTTTATATATTAGTTGTAAAGGTAACCGAGCCTGTTTAAGGGTTAAGGAGAGAAACTAGAAACAGAATGACTGTTCAACATCAAAAATTTGATATATGCACTTTGCGCAGGTGTCCCAACACTTTTGTCCACATTTCAGTTTGTTTTTGATTGTTGAGCATTACTGTGAGGATTTGGTTGCATTCAGTGACTAGTGTGTTAGTCTTAATAAGCATTACCAACCCAACTCATCACAAAAGTACTGGACGGAGCTGCTCCACCACCATCATTCCACAGCCCCCTCTAGCCCACACCTGGCATTAGGCAGCATGATGCCAATAGGGTCATGTTTATTGATCTGCTCCAGAGAGTCCTATTCTACTGGAAGTACATATTGACAGGGACTAGACAAGCTGCATGTGTCTATGTAGCTGAATACATTCATTAGAAGTGGTGTCCACAAACATTTGGACACCTACATAATCCATTTAACACGTGTTTTGAGGGAAATTACACCTCTTCCAAAACTGCCCCAGATATTTAGTGTGTACACAAGTGCTGATGGCAGCTGTTGGGTTCCTCATGTGCTGAGCCCTCACCTGTCCCCCCTCTCCAACAGGTGTTCTTCGTCTCCGATTTCTTTAAGAAGCCAGTGGAGCCACGGAAGGAAGTAGAAATCCCACACACCACCTTACAGGAGACGCCCACCAACGGGAACCACTACGACAGCCCCAACTGAAGCTACTGAAGACGTCTCTCAGCATGCACATACTAAAGGGTGGACCACTGGGGTGGGAACCTGTGAATGTAAACTCCCTGCTTCTTGCAGAGCTCTGTGTGCGAGTGTGTGTGTTTGCGTGCGTGTGTGTGTGTACATATATACATATCTCTCTATATATGACTCAGCTCCTTACGGACGACGTCCCGTGATGCCTTGCTGCCTGGGCCGCTAATGCTGCTACCACCACTGCTTCCTGTGTATGACCCTCCTCCTTCTGTACGCTAACAGACATGTATCTGAAAAAAGCCTTCCTTTTTTATTTGTATGAGAGTAAATCACTATACAGATTTTTTTTAATTAAAATGATGTTTAAAAGAATATGTACAAAAAAACAAACAAAAAAACCCCCACAAACCCATTATGCTTGTTAACCTGAACACAAATAAAACAGTCCGTCACTTCTTGGCTCCACTGTTCTGATGCAAGATGAATGAAACAACCGTGGTTTTGGATAAACGGCAGTGAGGAGTCCTCCTTTACAAGTACAGACTGGCAGCGAAGACGATGTCCCTCTTGATCTTCGTGATTCCTGCAGAGAGAAAGAACAACCCGTGGATGTGGACGACTGTTACAGCTCAGTGGGTCAGTACACAGCAAGGCCGTGCTTTCTTCTAAAGTTTGGGCTGATGCTGATCCGATACCGCTTTAAACATCCTGTGCTTAGGCCCAACTTCAGTGGTTCACTTTATTAGAATTACCATCAATTTGAAAAACCCTAAAATAGAACCCTGTGGGACGCCACACAGCGATAAACTGAGCTGTTACTTAATCATTCATAATAATAATAATAATAATAATAATAATTATTAACAATTGATGTTTATATGAACACCCTCTGCAGATATGTACGGATAGTGGGAATTAGCCCACAGCTCCTGTATTAATAAATCTGTATTTATATTTAATATTATAAATGACTCATTTGCTTTATGTATATGATTAAACCCAGATAAAATATGGAGGATGTCTGACTGACTGAATTCTGCAGAGAATCGGTCTCATGTGGTAAGCACCTCTACACTGAAGGCTAAGTGGTCTGAAGTGCTGCCAGCCTGAAAGCTTGGTGCAGCTCTGGTGAAATGAGAGCAGGTTATAAAAGACTATTCAGGAGAGAGAGAGAGAGAGAAGTCGAGCAGTTCGTACCGAGAGCAAACTTGTTCTCCAGCTCAGTGTTGCCAATGGCCTTGGCCGCCTGACACATCTGCCTCAGGAGCTCCTCCAGCCGCCGCATACAGCGGATTATACTGCCTGGAACACAGAGAGACAGAGTGTTAGGAATGCAGGATTCGGCCTTAATTCTGACCACATTCAGTGACCCTGATCTGACCTGATACCACAGATCAGGCTGACGTCAGCAGACGGGTATTAGACAGGAGAGGAATCCGATCTGACCCTGAAACAGTGTGAATGGGCTTAAACTTGGTCAAAGATCATAAACATCTGCTGTGTAACTATTGCTTTTAATTTAAAAAGCAGTAACTGAGGACAAATGTGACCGGCTGAACATGGCATCACTTCTATTTCTGGACTAGAATCAAAATATGGTAAAAATACTGTATCACGATATTTAAAGATTTTATTTTTCACAATACACAACGTTTATCACAATAGATGTAATCACAGAATAAAAACATCAGTAGTATCAGATTCTTATAAACTACTATTCAGATCCTCTCCTGTACTGAATACAGTGATTTATACTCAACATCTGCTGCTCTTCATCCAATGAAACCAGTCTAATTACACTGTTAGTAATGAAACCTGCAGCTGATCAGTGTTTATTAAGCAGTAATAACAGTCTCCTCCTGCTTACAAAAGCTTATTATCACCACAACAAAATGGATCACGAAATGATAAAATAGTCATATTGCCCAGCTCTAATTTCAACCACACAGAGTGGGCGAAGGTATGACGAACAGATCAGTACAGGGATCAGTACAGGGTCGATATTTAGGGTCCAATTTTAGGCCACCTGTACAATGTAGCACTGAAGAGTCAAAATCAATATACAATCAGGAATTCTGGGACTAGTGGCCTTTAGTTCTGGGTATTTCGTTAATCAGCTTCTTCTCATCCATCCATTCTTGAGAGCAAAACATGTCCTCGACAAGCTGTAGAGAGCCAGACTACCCCAAGTTAAACGTTTCTTTAAATAAATAAATAAATAAAAATGCTTGCATTTCATGTAAATTTCAAGTCAAAAGTCCTACATTATTGAGGTCTGTGGCCTCATTTTGGTTTTAATTGAACATTAAATAAAAATAATAAAAATCCTGCCTGCTGGTATGAAGCTGTGCTCTGAGCCTTTGAGCACCGGTGTTTACATCTCCATTAAAAACACTGATTTCTAACTTGTTTATGGGTGCGGCGCGGCCGGTGTATGAATAGATGATTACATTAACTTTTAGTACAATATATGGACATGACCTTAACACATTTTTGCAGACCTCGAATATTCTTAATTATTAAAGATTTTCTGCTCTTTAAAAATTATGTAACTGCATTATGTTATTATATCATTATATTAGTGGCATAACATTTTAAATTACTTAAAATTAATTAAAAAAAGAATGTAATTTCTGGATTAATATATTTTCCAAATATCAAATAAATCAATTAATTTAACCTAAATAATTAATTTTTAACGTTTCACATTTTAATTGATGTATAATATGATTGGTTACTGTGACAGGCCCATCACCACCACTACTCCCATAGATATCTGAACCCTAATATTTAATAAGAAAAAGGTTTAGTTCAGAGATTCTGAAGTGATGCAAGTGAAGCAGCAGTGAAACGAGCGAGAGACCAGAAAAGAGGAGCTCCTGCTTCAGACGGAGTGTAGAGATTCTCCCTGCTGATCACAGCATTCCTAACACATCCGGTCATCCCACCCTCACTGCGCTCCACTCTCCACCTCCATCACAGCTTCTGAGCTCCATCAAACTCTCGCTTTTCTTGGCAGTGGGAGAGCTGAGCGAGTGCTGAGCGAGAGTCTCATTAGAAGAGCGTGCCAGGAGCTCACCCTCCCACCTTTTCACAGCGTGGTAAAACCTGGGGGGAGTGGTCTTCAAACATTCAGGCTACCTGAAGGATCTAATGAAGATCTAATTTACAGAAGCTGCTTTTATCCCCGATCCAAGACCGAGCTCATCAGTCAGTCAAGGCATATTTCACACTGGAGCTACGAGGCTAATGAAGGTATACCCCACTGATTAGCATGATGCTAACTGCAGGCTGAATCTCCACACACTCTCCCTAAACTGTGGATGTGTTCAGTGACCTCTAATAGACCTGATTTCTGGGTTTCTGACCCTGTAGAACACCAATTACATTTACACACACAGTGCTTAGTCAGTTTAAAGCAGCAGTATGTGAGAAATTGTTTTTTTTTTTGTTTTTTTTTTCGCTCCTGGGCTCCCCCTACAGGTGGGGAGCATAAATAATGTTTACCCCACTGCAGTAAATACAAATCCCACATGGAAAGCTAGCTGTACATCTTGTGGTCAAGCTGAGAGCTCCAGAAGCAGCTTGATCTGAAGGTGGAGCAGCATGTGGGCGGAGGTGGTAGAGTAATACTACAGGATTTTACACTAATATGACTCTATGGGTTCTGCAGCGTTACACAGCAGTTCTGGAGAGAGGTTCTCCTCCTGCAGCTCCACCTCCACCAAACCTCCATAGTGCAGTAGCAGCAGCAGCGCTCCGGCCCGGAGTGGGAATGACTGAGACGCCCTTCTCCCTGTTCAGTTCAGTCAGTGGAGCATCAGCATGATCCTGAAGCTGCTGATTTAAGGTACGAAATTCTGCTTTATCAGTGAGAGCAAGTGAATCATCAATTCCGTTCCCCGAGATGCAAAGGCATCAATACCACCGAAACAAGCAGGGAAATAAGCCCTACCTGGAGACACACATGATCTACTGAGGAGAAAACATTATTTGTGAGAGGCGGCAGTTCACCTTCAAACACGTCGGTCATTTTGCAGATCTGTGAGAAGGACGCCCCGTTGGCCCAGGTGTAAACTACGTCCATCAGGTGTGGGCGGAACTGGTTCAGGTAAGCGTCCTCATCCACAGTCAGTTTGGCCTCAGCAGACACTTTGGCAATGCGTTTGGCACATTCCTGCAAACGGCCACATCAGGTCAGATCAGACAGGATCAGCTCACCTGAGATGTGATCAAACGTCCAGCCTGTGTTCAGGCGAGACACCTGCTCTGCTAATGATCAAACAAGTGTATTAATGTCAGTGCCGTGCTGACCCAACACCCTCCTGACTTAATTCATACCGGTTACTGAAGAGTACATAGCGGATACCAAATTACCCACTGCAGATACTGAATAATTCATAGCGGTTCCCACATCTTATGTAGTGGTCAGCAAATACTTTCTAGACGATACCGAATAATTCAAAGTGGATACTAAATAACTTGCTGCACATAATAATAATAATAATTTAAAAACACACAGATACCAAAAAATTCATAGTGGTTACTGAATCATTTAGAGATTACTGAATCTTCTTTATTAATACGATTACAAATAATATTAATTAGTAATATTAATATTATACAAATAATACTTATTTGTAAGTATTATTGAAATAAATTATTGAATCAAAGATGATTAAATAATTCAAACTGAATAATTCACAGTGGACACTAAATAACTTGCTGCTTATAATAATAATAATAATAATAATCATAAAAAAATAGCGGTTACTGAATCTAAATGATTACTGGATGTTTTTTTTTTTAGTTTTTTATATGAATACCAATTAATATTAATTAGTAATACTAATAGTTGAAAGTAATGATAATTCAATCATTCAAACTGTGAATAATTCACAGTATTCAGTGGATACTAAATAACTTGCTGCTCATAATAATAATAATTTCAACACCAATACCAAACAATTCATAGCTACTGAATCATTTAGATTACTATTTTTTTTTTTAAGATATGAATACAAATGAATATTAATTAGTAATACTAATACTTCAAAATAAATTCCAAATTATTAATTGTGGTTACCAAATGATGTTTTGATGATACTGAAAAATTCATAGTGGATACCGAATACATTTTAACTGACATTTTTTTCCTCTTTTTGTTTTGTTTTGTAAATCTGGCTAAAGAAAGGGCCGGCATTCAGCAGACAGGCAATATCGGACTCCACACGGAGCTCGGAGCTGTTAACATGCTGTCGGGTCGAAGCAGCTCCACCTGGAAGTGCTGACAGAACATGAACCTAAACACACGTGGGGAGAAACCCCAGCGTTCAGGAAACACAGCGAGGCCAGTGTGTGTGTGTGTGTGTGTGTGTGTGTGAGACCCGGTCAGGATCAGAGTCTCCAGCTTGTTTACCTGCATCTGACGCAGAGGGCCGGCTAACTGCTCTGTTAACTTCGGCATCTCATTGGCCTAAAGAGAGGGGGAGAGACACGAAATCTACTCGTTACACTGTCATACACACGCCTGTAGCAACACTCCACTCACAGGACACCCCCCCCCTCCCCCCAGCACCTGTCACATAGCAGTAGGCTAAAGCCGGACACTGACCAGCAGATAGCCCCTGCAGCTGCCCCCCCCCCAATGCAGTGTCGGTCAGTTAAGTCCTGCTTCTTGCCTGATGCTTAGCTCTAGTTTAAAACAGGAGCTACGAGGCTCATATAGCTAACAAGCCATGGAGGCATATGTACACCAATTAGCATGATGCTAACTAACCTAAACATCACACAAATGTGACCTATCTCTGATCTTCGCCGAGCGGTTCACCCTCCTTCATGTTATCCTCTTCCCTCAGCACAAATCTACGACTAAAAAATAAATAAAAAGCTCTTCATAATGATGCATCTGATTTTAATGCCACACACAGCCAGCTGGGCTAGAATGGCCATTAATGAAGCTTTAAGGACACTAGATGGCGCCTCTGACCACAGTGGTAAAAACAAAGACTCGGAACTAGGATGGGATTAAAATAGCCGATGTCCGATCCATCAAAACATGCCTGGATCGGGACGTCCTGGTAGGATGAAACTAATCGGATTCGGGCCGTGTGAGATCGAGTTAATTCCTGCGATTAGCACCATGCTAATTGGTGTACATAAGATTCTATTAATTATTCTATTAATTAGCATTGCAGCTGGGTCTAGGTATCAGTCAAATGTGTGATGCAGACAGGTCCGATTCCTCCTGTTAAATTAAAAACAAACAAGGGGCGTGGCTTAAGGCTACATGTGCATGCATAAATAATTTAATTGAGGCAGCCAATCAGCACCCAGGATTGTAAAAACAGGCATGCTTAGTGGTTTACTGGTGCTGGGTAGACTGTCGCTACGTCACATTTCTGGTCTCATGCAGTCAATGTTTGGGTAGTTCTGATGTGGTCAGTATTATTTAAGCACTGAATTTTACATTAAACCCGGATGTCCGGTCTGATCACTGTCTGACATCTTCACCGCAAAGTTCAGTGGAGAGATCTGGACCCCAAGAGAGCTACAGAAAAGGTCTGCTCTGACCTTTCATCCACTTCCAAAGTGTCCTCAGCCACAGGAGGACTATAGGTTACTATTAGCAGAGGAGATGTGATCTGCGGTCACTGTGAAGGGGGTGGGGGGGGTTAGAGACTGACAGTTGTCTGAGAGGAAGAAGCAGCTGCCTCCCACACACACACACACACACACACACACACACACACACACACACACACACACACACACACACACACACACACACACACACACACACACACACACACACACACCCCCCAACAGCTGTCCATTAGAAAACCTCAAAACCTCCTCAACCATCTACTCTATGTGGACAAAAGTATTGGGACACCTGCTCATTCTTTGTTTCCTCTGAAATCAAGAGCATTAAAAGACTTTCTCCTGCTTCTGTTGAAGTAACTGTCTCTACTGTCCAGAGAAGAAGACTTTCTACTAGATTTTGGAGGAGCACTGCTGTGAGGATTTGACTGCATTCAGCAACAAGAGGTCAGGATGTTGGATGATCATCACCACACCACCTCATCCCAAAATTACTGGATGGATCTCCACCACCATTCCAGAAATTCTAGGCATTGTGCCAGTCCTAGTCTATTTCTTTACAGGGACTGGATGAATCTGTGTCAGCAAGGGGTGCAACTTAAAGTAGCTAAATGCATTCATTACAAGGGGTGTCCACAAACATTTGGACATGCAGTGTTCTTTTACAGAGAACTTTTAGTGCACAGGCCTGATTGGAAAAGCTTGAAGGTCAAAGGTTGGTGTTTTGCTTTTGCCAGTCTGTTTATAGCACGCCACAATAGTTCCGCTACAGAGGCGCCGCTACCCTGCGGCCTGCCCCACACAGAAGCAGCGCTACCCTGCTGCCAGCCCCACACAGAGGCAGCGCTACCCCGCGGCCCGCCCCACACAGAGGCGGTGTGTGCAAACAGGCCTGAAACTGCATTACTGACTGGGTCAGTGCAAAAACAGCGTGCACACACTCCTCTGCACAGTGCTGTGTGTGAACTGAAAGTTCCCTCTCAATCACACACACACACACACACACACACACACACACACCAACAGCTGCACATCACACACACCGCAAAAAAAGGCAGTTGATCTCAGAAGAGTGAGGGAGTGAATTTAGGTCAGTACAGCATGTGCGTTTGATTCTGTACAGGGCCAACTAGATCACTCACTCACACACACACACACACACACACACACACACACACACACACACACACACACACACACACACACACACACACACACACACACACAGGAATGTATTGGCTTAATTCTCCCTGCAGTTCTGACCTGAAATCCCCTCCGTCCCCATATAAACACACGGCTCTGAGTGGCTCAGAACAACCAATACAAATCTCCCAGCACTTCCACATGTATTACTGATATGTAAATAAAGAGATGGAATATGCGCATAATTACATTCTCCTGGAAGACGAAGCAGCTCAGCAGAGCCGTTGCCTGCTCCGCCGTTAGATCGTTAAACAGCCCGTTAAAGATCATCTCTGTCAGGAGCAGCTCGTCCGCACTGCAACACACAATGATGATGATAATAATAATAATAATAATGAGACGGTGATAAACTAATCCCCAGATTTTGAATATACAGCACAGGCCACCCAGACTATTTACAGCTCAGATCAATATCAATATTACATGTAATAATATTGTATAAAACTAAAGTAAGAAGAAATTATAAAGAGTATATTAAGTAAACAGTATTAGAATATTATTAGTATGATTAATAAAAATGAATAAATAATAAGAACACATACATTCCAACCACATCAGTCAATCATTAACAGGTTAATCGCCTCTACCAATAATATCCAACAGTCTTATTTAACATTTTACATTTATATTATGCAGCCCCTACTATTACTCATGGGTTACTATTATTATTTTTTACTATAAATGCCCATGTTGGCTAATCTCACACCACCGTTCAGAAGCAGTGTGCAACAACCCACGCTGAGAGCTAGCCAAGCTAAAGTACAGCCTCCAAACATGGTGGAGGTAGTTTCACACACTGCTACTGAAACTAAGACCCCGGAAACACTGAGTGCAGCTGGTGTTTTGGACTCCGGCCTTTCTGAACTTCTGTGTAGCCTCACCTCACACCACAGTAGCCGCCCTCTTCTCAATCCTGTTCTCTAATGACAAAAGCTAAAGCAGTTTTTTTATGCTAATATGGAGTGTTGTGATTGGTTGCTGCTGCTGCACCTGCTGATCTCACAGGCGACACGGCCCTTCATCTCAATGACATCAGAGGAAGTGGCGAATCCGAGGCGGCGCAGAACCCGCTTCCTGCACTTCAGCTCGTCCATCTGCAGCACGGTGCGAGCTTTCTTCAGCTCACGCTTCACAGACTTTATGTCACCCGCAACCTGAACGAACACACACACACGCAAACACACACACACACACATTTAAGATTTGCTCACTTTAATAATCTACATGTGTGATATGACCAGTGGTTTAAAAGACTGTAGTTGTAGACTCCCTTCATTAGAAAGAAATCTCTGATTCAGGCTCCAGAGGCTTTAAAGCAAGAAAGGAAATCACGTGGAAAAGTTCGTACAGGCAGATCGGAAACAGAGACCGACTCAAACGCGTCGTTAAGAGCCTGCATTTCAGCAATTAATTAATTAAACGATAATTTACCTTAAGCTGAAATCATACCACCCCACCTCTCCAACAGCCCATCATAACCAGGACACAGGCCACGCCCCCTCTGGCCCAGCAGCAGCTTTCCTGACTGCACTGATGGGAATTCCTGTGTTTTCCTGCTTTTGTTCACTATACGCTTTAATGCTAAAGCAGGAAACGCTGCAGTGGAGCTGCTTAACAAAAACAACGGCGCCGAGGCAGAGAGACTCGGACACGTACAGTAATGACCTTCAGGAAGAATAACCCAATCATGTGACCATCATCTACTGCTGCCACGGACCACGTCCAGCACAACCTGAAGGGTCAGCGTGGCCATAAAATGCTGATGTAGCTCTACCTCAACTCTAACTCTAACTCAATCTGAAGGTAAAAACACTGGAAATTAATCACATTTAATAATAAAACCTTATTACCAAATACATAAAGCATTTTTTTCATATTACTACCTGCAAATGACTGAATATTTTAATATTAATATTACCGCTACTACTACCAACATTTTTTAAAAATACTTGCATTAAATAAAAACTGATGGCATCATTATTTAATTTCTGTATTTTTATTATACTTATATTATCTATTTAAAGAAATCGTAATCATCTTAAATGTAATATTTAATTGTTCAATTTCATTTTCTCCTGTATTTTGAATTAATAAAGCTGGATATAAAAAAAATTGACTTCTATGGTCACATAATTACAAAAGAAAGTCATCATTAGATTGTTTGATGTAGTTTCACGGCATTTTGGCCTGTGTGTGTGTGTGTGTGTGTGTGTGTGTGTGTGTGTGTGTGTGTGTTCACGCTCACCAGAGCCTTCTTCTCACACAGCGTGTACACTGCCTCCAGGCTGGGGTCGCTGTGCAGCGGGTGTGTGTACATCCTGTGCTCAAACGCCTCGACCTTCTGGATGACCTTCTTCAGGCCGGGATCTTTAATACCCATATCGTCGATCGGGTCCAGAACAGGGAGCCCATCGGGGAAACGCTTCTGCACCTCCTGAGGGGGAGACTGACGTTATACACATTCCATAACAAACAACCTTACATCCTTACACTGTTGCAGTTACCACGGCAACATCAACAAAATGAAGTTCTAGCTACCTCTCGTATTGGAGTATGCTCCGTCAGGCGTGTGTGTGCACGTGTGTACCTGTATGGACTTCAGCATGCTCTGTCGGTTGTCGTACGGCCGCAGGTCTTTAGGGATGTAGAGTCGCACTGAACTGATGGAGGTCAACAAGTTCAGCATGACGGGAACCACCTGTCCAACAATACACCAAAAATGAGCTCACACCAGAAACACAGACCGATAACCAACCTCCAACAGAGCGGGCGGCACCGTCACGGCAGCAATAAAAGAACTGTATGTATTCAAAAGTTTGTGCACCCCTGGTAAAAACAGATGAGTAGGTGACCATTTGCTCTGAGAAGGTAAAGAGTCAGAATCAGATCTGATTGGATTTATTTGTTCAGTATCAGAGTGTGTCTGACAACTCCGGCATGTCTGATTATAACAGCCTCATTAAAAGGAGAGAGCCAGAAGGTAACACAGACATGGGAGCTCCCTGAAACACTAGCGTCCATCTGCTCCACCGTCCACAAACCTGAGTGAGTGATCGACAGCTCCAGCATCTCAGTGTGCTACAATTCCCTGTCTGCAAAACCCTGGACCTGCAACCTTTATCTAAGAAACATTAATTACCAAAAGCTAAACTAAACAGATGAGTTTCAGCCTAGATTTAAAGATTGAGACTGAGTCTGAGTCCCCAACATTATCTGGAAGGTTATTCCAGAGTTGGGGGGGCTTCATAAGAAAAGGCTCCTCCCCCTGCTGCTAAGAAGCAGCACCCTGAGATCTAAGTAATATTGATGGTTCATAATCAGTAATAAAATTAATAAGATTATTTATTTTTACTAAAAAAAACAGAAAAACAGGTTACTTGAATCTGAAATTCAAACACACATGTATTTTAAATCACTTTTACCCCAATAGTGGCAATAAACACACACTCTCTAGTAAATTGGGAGTGAGAACACGGCCCTAAAACGGTGGGCAGCAACCTCAGCACACAGGATTCGAGAGGACCTTCTCCATAAATGTTTAGGGAGAAGTAAATCCAGTTCCTTCCCCTGAACCCCCAGCCCACCCTCTGGTCCCAAGGTTGGGGGATTAGGCCATGTCTGCCTTCCAAAAAAGGGGTGTCCATACGTTTGCATATGACAAGTACTAATAATATTAACAATCACAAATCAACTAAATCTTTATTTATTCTAGTATATTAAAAAAAGAAGAGAGAGATTATGTAAAAATACATTTATAATTTTTTCTTTTTAAAAAAATTAGCCAGCTCATTTTACTTAGATTTTTTATTTTAATACTATTTGACTAGTAATTTGTTCAAAAATATTCTACTAATCTATGATTGTGGATTTCTCAGGAACTATAAAACACGTCGATATAAGACAAACAAACAAACAAAAGCAGCTAAAAATCTTAGCAGCTAAAAATCTTGGCGTCACATTCGACTCAGATTTATCATTTGAGCAACATATAGCTAATATTAGTAGAACAGCCTTTATGCAGCTTAGGAACATCTCCAAACTAAGAAACTCCTTATCACTACAAGACGCAGAAAAGCTAGTACATGCTTTTATTACCTCAAGGCTAGATTACTGTAATGCGTTACTGTCAGGTTGTTCCAGCAGGAACCTCAATAAACTTCAGCTGGTGCAAAATGCTGCAGCCAGGGTCCTTACTAAAACTAGAAAATTTGACCATATCAGTCCAGTTCTATCAGCACTTCATTGGCTCCCAGTTAAATTCCGTATTGAATACAAAATTCTTTTATTAACATATAAAGCCCTACATGGCCTCGCTCCTGAGTACCTGCAGGATCTTATAGTATATTACGAACCATCAAGACTACTTAGATCTCAGGGTGCTGGCCTCTTACGCGTTCCCAAAATTCTGAAAACCTCAGCAGGGGGAAGAGCCTTTTCCTATAAAGCCCCCCAGCTCTGGAATAACCTTCCAGATAATGTTCGGGACTCAGACACAGTCTCAATCTTTAAATCTGAACTGAAAACTTATATGTTTAGTTTAGCTTTTGGTAATTAATGTTTCTTAGATAAGGGCTGCAGGTCCAGGGGTTCGCGGACCCAGGGAATTGTAGTACTCTGAGATGCTGGAGCTGTCGTCTCGCTGCTTACACGCGATCACTCAGGTTTGTTGACGGTGGAGCAGATAGATGCTGGTGTTCTCAGGGTGCACCCGTGTCCGTGTTACCTTCTGGCTCTCTCCTTTTAATTATGCTGTGATAATCAGACCTGCCGGAGTCATCAGACATACCCAGATGCTGATGATCAACATTCTCTGCACTCCATAAAATTCCTCTTAGAACTAACTTCTCTCTCTTTACCTTCCCCGAGTAAATGGCCACCCAGCCCGATCTGCAGGAAGATTGCCCGCTGAGGTCCCCTCTACCTGCATCTAACCAGCTGCCACCTACCAGTCCAGCCAGCGGGTCCCCCCCAACCCGCCACCACCCATGGCTCACCCGCCAGCCGCTGCTGCCTGTTTGGTGGCCGTGCTGAAACCTAGATGGACTCGTGCCTGTCTGACACTATTAATATCACAACTATTAACTTTCTGTTGTACCTGGTTTGGTAATTTTTATCATTAATGTTTAAAACAGTCTGGCCAGAGGAGGATGGGTCCCCCTTGTGAGTCTTGGTTCCTCCCAAGGTTTCTTCCTCCAGCTCTGAGGGAGTTTTTCCTTGCCACTGTCGCCGTTGGCTTGCTCACGGGGGTCTTTGACGCTTCATGTTATTTCTTCTTTCTTCTCTGTCTCTGTTCTTTATTAAGTAATAATTATGTAAAGCTGCTTTGTGACGACAACAGTTGTAAAAAGCGCTATACAAATAAATTTGACTTGACTTGACTTGACAAAAAACCCCCGCATGAAATCAGTCACTATAAGTAATAAATATAAAATATAATATTTAACTTTGTGAATTAAATTGATACCAAATGAACTTATAGCTAGTACCTTTCATACACTGCAGTACAGCTCCAACGGCTTTACAAGAAAAAAAGCTTAGAATAATCTTAATTCGTATTTTGTCTAGTATTTGTTTTTAAAGTCCAAGATTACTAAAAAGAATAAATATGTAATTAAAACACCTGACTGCGTCAAGACCAAAAATATATAAATAAATAAAATAAGAGAACATAAACAAAAGAAATAATTACAGGAGTCGTAAATATCGGTGTGCCCAGAGGCTCAGCTGTCTAAATTTTTGCAAGATTAAATCTGAACAATTATCAGAGCAGAACAACCGCAGATCGTCAAGGTCAGCCGATTTACAGGCTGTACAGGATATGATGGCAAATAGGCAAATACTGGGTCCCACCCTGTCCCAGCTTGTGTGCGACACAGCCCAACCCTGTTCAGCTTAACACACCTATAAATGAGGGCAGGGTGGTACGGCCTAAAAACGTATCTTAAATTCTGACGGTTTCAAATATATATATATATATATCTCACACACACACTGATTCTGGCTTCACAACCTCACATCTCACCTGCATCTCTCCTTTCTCTCCGGCTGTGGCAGGTTTGGCCGCCTCCGTGGCAGCGTTCTTCACACTGTCTTTACTGCAGTGTACCAACACCTCCACCACATACAGAGGGTCCAGCTCGCCCGTATTGGTCTGCAACACCCATCACAAAAAACAGCTTAACACCTTTCAGATGTTCACACATCCTGCGTGATTAACGGACGTAAAGTGTGGAGGAATGAATAACAAAGCTCACCTTGACGTTTGATTTCTTGGAGAAATTAACGATGACCCCCCAGCCGAAATCCATGTCCTCCTTCTTAACCTGTTAAAAAAAAGAAATGATGCTGAAGTACAACAATGACGAAACATCAGACCATGCTTTGCTTTTCTGAGCATATTACAAAATATTAGGTTATGAGAATGTCTTTAAAACATCAATACACTAGGGACAAAAGTATTGGGACACCTGGTTATTCAGTTTCCTCTGAAATCAAGGGTATTAAAAGAGCTGATCCTGCTTTTGCTAAAGTAACTGTCTCTACTGTCCAGGTAAGAAGACTTTCTACTAGATTTTGAAGAAAAGCAGCATGGCTATGAGGATTTGATTGCATTCAGCAAAAGAGTGTTAGTGAGGACAGGATGTTGGATGATCATCGCCGCCCCACCTCATCATCCCCAACTCATCTCCAATAATGCCTTGGATAGAGCACAATCAATCATTCCAGAGAACACAGCTCCTCCACTGCTCCACAGCTTTTCAATGCTGGGGGGCTTTATACCCCTCTAGCCCACGCCTGGCATTATTAGGCAGCATGGAGCCAATAGGGACATGTTCCTCTGCTCTAGAGAGTCCTATTCTATTGTCAGCAATGGATGCGACTTAAAGTAGCTGAATGTATTCATTAAAAGGGGTGTCCACAAACATTTGGACATGGTGTACTGCATATTGTGACGATTCAGCCATATAATAACGAATTGTGAGATACTATGGTTGAGAGGTCACCTTCACTAGTCGCCCGGGCTGCAGGAAGGGGAGGCAGTATTTGGGCTTTTGGACGTACTCCTCGATCTCTTTACCCAGCTTGGCCAACTGCTGCCGGATCTTATAGTAGGTGACCACACTTTCCTCGTTAGGGATCTCTATGGCATTGTACATCTCCTCCAGCTTCTTCATCTCTGAGAAAGAGAGAGAGAGGGGAAAAAAAAAAAAAGAGCCACAAGGGTGAGTGAAATTTACGTCCCCTCAAGGCCATCCAAAACAGCTGACCTGGCAATGCTCATCAATGCACTCATCAAATAAATATATTAAATAATACATATATTTAATATTAAATAAATAGACCCCTCACACACACATATAGCAAAATGAAAGACCTCTCTGTGTACAGCCTAGATTAGAAAGCCAGGGTCAGAGTGCAGGGTCAGCATAAAGGGGGTAAGGGCCTTGTTTAAGGAACCAACAGTAGCAGCCTGGCAGACCAGAGCTTCTCTAACCACTGAGCCGCTGCTACTACTCCTACCCCACATAAATGTGAAAGTCACATGGTGCAGAGGCCATTTCATAATTCTGGGATCATGGAGGAAAACAAACTGGGTTCCTCTTACTCTCCAGCACGCCGGGCACCGCTCTGTAGTGCTGGAACTGGTAGAAGGACTTCTCCAGCATGTACTCTGGGTTGATCTCCTCCACTCTCAGCAGGTTCAGGACCATGTTGTAGGTCAGGTGGAAGGCACTGTTCAGAGGGTCAGCAGAACCCTGCAGAGAAAGAGGGTATATCAGTCCTGATACTAACAAAATAGCTGGATCAGGGTCCCACGGGACCCATCTATTCACTGAACCCGATTCCCGAGCCACTGGTATTCTAGACTTCATAACTCAACATGCGGAAAAACAGCAAAACAGCATTTGTAAAAGCCACAGCTTTGCAGTTTCTGCCTTTTTTCAGTTGGACAGTCGGGAGCTGCCAGCTCCTTTTTGGTCTCACAGACTTCGAATTTCAGAATAAAAGTCCTGACCCAGGCTGCACTGGGCCGAGGTCAGCAGTTATTAATTATAGTAAGAAATTAACAGCAGTTCAGTTCATTAATATCAGTGTTATAACATCTGTTAGTTTGTTCTACAAAACGTTAGTAAGTCATTGCTTAGATGAGAGCGTCACTCGGGAGCCCCCTGGTGGCCAAGCTAGTTTTGTCAATATTATCTGCAGCTGTCAATCATTACTCTGAAATATGTGTCCGGTTTCATTATAGTGTGAATGCCATGTCTAAAGACCTTAAAGAGAGAGTGTGTGTGTGTGTGTGTGTGTGTTTGTGTCTCTGTAGAGATTGAGTGGCGAAAAAAGGCGGCAGAGCAGGGCAAAGCTGTGGAGGACGACGAGTTCGAGGACCTGACTGAGGACGCGAAGAGACTGCAGGAACAGGAACTTAATAAGGTAAGAGGAGGCGCACACACACACAGAGAGAGACACACACACAGAGACACACACACACACAGAGAGACACACACACACACAGAGAGACACACACACACACACACACAGAGAGACACACACACACACACACACAGAGAGACACACACACACACACACAGAGAGACACACACACACACACACAGAGAGACACACACACACACACACAGAGAGACACACACACACACACACACACACACACACACACACACACACACACACACACACACACACACACACACACACACACACACACACACACACACACACACACACACACAGAGAGACACACACACAGCACTCTGTCCTGTACCATCCTCATCACTGTCAGAGCGGCTTTTATCTGTGAGGCTCTGTGAGGCTCGGTGAGGCGGTGTGTCTGAGAACACTGTGTTCTTCCTCAAACGTCAGCATGATGATCATGGTGAATTATTTGCCAGGACGTTTCGCTAAGGTAATGATTAAGTCAGCCCTGATGCCCAGGTATATGGTTTATTAATGCAACAACGTTGTGTCAGATCGTGTATCAGACATGGTGATGCAAGATTCATGTATCAGTATCGCACTATCGGAAATAGTCGGATCGATGCATCCCTAATAAACGTTATTCTTTAAAAGATAAATCCACTTTCTCTTTTTTATGTCTGTAATTAAACTGTTAGAATATTAACAAGGTCAGAGGTGAAACAGAGCTGTGGTTCTACAGTGGAGGTGAAGGAAAGCAGACGTCTGAAGCTCTAATAAAAGCTCCTCACAGAAAGTTCTTCACCTAATGGTGATGAAGACGCTGTCCCATTTTTTTCAGATTTGAGATAAATTGGGTATTTCAATCCTAATCCAGTCCAGAGTCATTAAGCGTGGGGTTCAGAGCGCCATCTGGTGGCCTCAAGGCATCAAAATAACCTGATCAGGACAACCCTAATATTTCTAAGGGAAATTCATCCAGTCTAAAATGTATCACATGATTAGAGATACCACCTTACGTGCTGACAGGTTCAGGGATTATGCAATATTAGACCTATTAGATCTAAATCGCTTCTCTCTCTGGAGTCAAACACACTTCAGCTCCACTCCCAAGAAACACTGGCTGGACTAAGAAGCACCTCTGTGGTTCTAGAGGTCATTCAGCACTTCAGCAGTGTCTGCTCATCTGCTAAAGTTTCTTTTAGTGCAGGAACAACATTATTATTAATCTTAATTATTTAAGGTTCGATTTTAATGATCAAAAAACTAAATGACATTCTCTAAAATATATATATATTGACACATTGATTACTTGCATCCCAAATTCATACAAATTTAACCAGTAGAATTGGTTCCTGGGTTTTATGTTAGATATTATATTTAAACAGAATGCTGACCACATGGCTAAGAAGTTAAAACAGCCTGTTGAGTAAAGCAAGAGCTGTTCCTAAAATAAAATCCCTAACACAAAATGAGATTAGTAGCTGTTTACCAACTTCAGATGACGGGGATATTTTATACAGACATGCCCCAAAGAGAAACTGCACTTCTGTTCATCATTCTGCTTTGAGATTTATAAAACTGACTCGTCATTTAACTCATCACGGCAAACTATATGAAATGACTGGTTGGGTTCCAGGTTAAACACACTGGATTATTTTTGTGTATAATGCTGTAATTGGTCAGCTTCCATTAGACTTGTCTGAATGTGCATTTGAGGGCCATCTGGCAGACATGGACCTGTAACCCTGGCAGCTCTGATTGCAGCAAGAATTGAAACCAACAGTCCAACGCTTTCACAACAAACATTACAGAGAGAGAGCGCGGCAGAGAGAGAGCGCGGCAGAGAGAGAGAGAGAGCAGGTAACACAAGAAAACATCGTTCTCTTTAACGAGGGAGATGGAGGGCCGTCCTACCCACACAGAGAGAGAGGACAGTTATGCACCCTGGAACCTCCGGTCACTGACGGATGGCTGTGGCATCACCAAGGATTGAACTTGCAATGTTTTAATAATAATAATAATAATAATAAAAACACTTTATATGATTTAATATTTAAGTCTCTCATTTTGACAACATTTAAAGGTTTTTCTATGGGAAAAAGCCGTAATCTGTTAAGGGCACTGAAATCATGGAAAAAATAAAGGGTCGTACATCACATCAGCCAGAAGCTATTGCTATTATTATTATTATTGTTATTATTTATTAATGCTCATGTAATTGGCCCTCACAGGTGCTCCTGAGGTTCTCCTACAAACATGTGAATTAGGGTTATTAGGCTCATTTGACCTCCTGCTTACCTTCAACAGCTGTTTCCCCACAGCTGGACTCATCTTCTCGTCCACCATGAAGATGACTATTCCTCTCTCGTCCATGCCTCTCCTCCCTGCACGGCCGGACATCTGGATATACTCTCCTGAGCTAATCTGAACACACACACACACACACACACACACACATTACAGAAAAGCAGAACCAACAGCTCCAGTCAGCCTCTCTTCCAAAAGCATGCAGATTTCCTACCAAACCTCTGGATCCTGGGCTACACGGAGACTGGATGGTGACCTATACACACACTTCTGTAGGTAACGTGGATATCCAGGTAATATACTGAATGCGAATGAGCTTGGCTCTGATTGGCTGCCCTGCACCTCATTTAATGAGCTCTCATTAAAGCATCAGCATGAACAGAGGAGTAAACCTGTCAGTAGGCTGAACATGCGGTTTTCTTTCAGGTCTTTCTGTATGGATAAAGGATTGAGGGAAAGGGGGGGGGGGGGTATTGTGATATTTGTGCAGTCCCTTAACATTCGTTCTATAACGTCAGGTCCAAGCGTTCAGACTGGGCGCGGGAGCGGGACATACGATGCCTCAGCTTTTTCTGCAGCAGGAGGAATAAAAGCCCTCTCTACATCCTGAGGCAGATTCGCTTACATGTGTCCTCACAGAAGGATAAATCAGCCCTCAGACGTTTACTGGTTGAAAGCTCTGGTTAAGCCCCGACTCCCACTGCAACGTTGCTACACAGATGCCTGGACAGTGAAGAGAGGTCAGTCATAGTGTCGGCTCCAGAGCCAACCTGCTCCAATGACTTCCCGAACCTCCTCTCAGCTCGGTCCACGTGCAACACCGCTCGCGCTCTGCGTGTTCCACAGTCCATCACCGTCATGTGGGTCTGATTAATCCATTTCCCCTCTCAGATCTCAACACAGGCAAGAAAGAAAAACAGCCCAGCCGGCCAGAGCGCCTTCATACCACAACTACAGCTCTTGATCTGCAGATGCCAAAAACAAAAAAAAGGTCCAGAGAAAGCCTCGCAAATTGCATGTCCGGGGTCCAGGGCTAGTGTCCAGTTTTTAAAGGGCCAATACTCCATATTCAGTCTTGTATTTGATCTTCACAAACATCTGGACAGCCATTGATGAGGTTTGTGAGTTGGTTTACACACACACACACACATTATATATATATATATATAATTTTTTTTTACATTTGTTATTTATATTTTCAAAATATATTTATTTATAAATAAAATATTGTATATCTTAAAACATGTATTTAAATATCACAATATCCCCCCCCCCATATCACCCACCTCTAATAAAAGCAAGTTAAACATTTTTTTAAAATAAATTATAAAATAAATTATCCCATTTTCTCCCCAATTTGGACAGCCAATTACCCAACCCGGACATAACCCCCCACCAGTGACGGCCAGCACCGTAGCGAAGTCATGTGAGGGGAGAGTGTCTACCCATCTACCCACCCTGGAGAGGGCAAGGCCAACTGTGCTCTCTTTGGGCCTTGACTGCCGATGGCAAGCAGCATGCCCGGGATTCGAACCAGCGAACCAGCTAAATTAATCTCTTCAAATCTTTCAAATTATGAGTCACTTACGCTCTGCCGAGTCCAAGACCAATGTCTATAAATTAACTTGTTCTGATTGGCTGCCGATCAGGTCCTGCCCCTCATTTACAATGCACTGGAGGCTGCTTGGGGGAAGTCAAGGTTATGACATCACAACCATGAGGCAGTTTCTGCAGCTCAGAGGGGTTCATTCTGTGTCCACAGGCTCCATAAAAAGTGCAAAGTTAATCCAGTTTCCTGTGCTATGAATTCTCTTATGACATCACAACCATGAGACTTTAAAAACTGGTCATTTCTGCAGCGGAGTTTCCTTCACATGGTCTGAGGAGTGACTTTCGGGAAAAGTGGTGTTTTTATGTAGCAAACGTTTCTGTAAGAGCAACAAGCAGCCATGTTCTCAGGCTATGAGCCCTTTAATAAGAGCCCCTCCATCACACACGGAGCAGCCTGGGGATCCAGTGGAGACATGGTAGAGGTTCTGCTTTGTTCAGTTCTGGCAGACTCCGACACCAGATGTTCCTCACAAAGTGTTCTGGATGGCAGCTCCCTCTCAGCTCCACGCCAGAACAGAGACGCCAAGAACTTTAATTTTATATTTATTTGTTTAATTCTAATTCCAACAGCTCGAGTCACTGCCTTCTGCTCACACAAACAATACGTGGCCTTTTGGACCGGATTCCAGACCCGAGGGCTTACGTGTGTGTGTGTGTGTGCCTGGAGCATTATCCATATGGGAATACTTTTACATGGGGAGGGGCAGTAATGTAATAATGAGTTCCAGTATTTGTAAAGATACCCACAGCTTTAACTGGCTATAACACTGACTGAGCTTATGAGTTCTTAGGGTCGCAAAATTTCTGGAATTTTGGGAAATTTACCATGGAAATGACTGGGTAATTATGGGAATTAATGGGAATCAAATAGGAATATTCAAAGCTAAAAGTGAGAAACTTGAATATATTGGATAAAATTTATATACTGAAGCAAAATCTTGGCTAAAATTATTAGATATGAGACCAAAACAGTTGAATAGCAAAGCTGCTCCTCAATCCCAGACACACTGTACATTACACACTGCAGGGCTACTGAGAGACCACGCCCCCCTGCAGTCACTGTCTATTCCTCAATCACATGTACAGCACATGTCCAGATGATTTCTAGAAACCGGACACTCACCACTACTGAAAGAATAAGTTCCTGAGCTAAAGACGTCGGTAACTTACTGTAAATATATTAAGTTTTTAACTGAAATAACTGCTGAGTATTGAGGACTGAGTCTCTGTACACTTCTACTTTACTATCAATCAGTGTGTCTGCTGGGCGAGGGTATATGTGCACGTACCCAGCGGAAATCCTTCCCATCAAACTTGCGTGCGCTGGTGAACAGCACGGTTCGAGCAGGCATGTTGATCCCCATGGCAAACGTCTCTGTAGCAAACAAAGCCTGGGAGAAAATACATCAATAATAAATAAATAAAAACTATTAAATTCAATTACATGAATACATAATTTCATATTTTAGTAAAAGGAAACAATACACCGTCAAGGATTACGACCATCAGTGGACTTTTAGACTCTACTGCAGTTTGTGGATTATTAGCCAGGTCATTCTCCAACTGGTGGAGCTTTAGCCATGCCGTTCTGCTATCTAGGTTTTTTTTTTTTCGCTGCACCATTTACATTTACGGCATTTAGCAGATGCTCTTATCCAGAGCGACTTACAAAGTGCTTTGCTATTTACCCAAGAAAAGCCTTAGCTAGTTAGAATAGACCAATAATTCAAAAGAAACCTCTAAGCTTAGACATTACTAAACACAATACAACCATTTTCCTACTGGTGTATTTCCAGTTTATTAGAATATTGGATTTTATTGATGCATCATTTTTCGTTATTAGCAGAATGAGCTTCCCTCACTAGAACCTTATTAACTAGATGATGAACTCTCTCCACTGTGATGGAGCAGGAGATTTCTAATCCATACAAAAACCTCAGAAACTCCTACCTTGAGAAGACCTTCAGAGAAGAGGATCTCGATGGTCTCCTTGAGGATGGGCAGCAGTCCGCCATGATGGATCCCAATACCTCTCTTCAGCAAAGGAAGAACGTGCTCCACCTGAAGACAGAAGGAGAAAAAGGTATGACGTCATCTTAAAGCTTGAATTAACTTGAATGACATAATCCGATCTATTAGAGATTACTGAACACCTCCAGAGAGTTTGAGGAGTGGGATTTAGGAATGTGGCTGGATTCATGCCAATTCTGCGGATGCGGATCTGCTACCGGTGGATGTTTAGCTGTGGCATTCTGGAGCAGCAGGAAGCGTTTCTGATAAAATGGCCCAGTGTAGCCCACAGCAAGTGAACATAAGCTGACAGGTCAGTGTAGAGCAAGTTCACAGCTCTTAATGACCCAGAGTCCAGGAACTTCCCTCCCAATGCAAAAGCATGGTCCGGCTGGGGTTACTGGGCCTGATCATACACATTAGCGTACCTAAGCCTGTCCAGCTATTCTGAGTGAGTCAGGAATGGCCTACGAGATGACCTAAGGACTAGCTCATGGAAAAACACTGCAAGTACGTCTACATGCCAAAAAACACAAACTCTGGCCATCCCGGCTGAGTGACGGGGGAATGTTGCTTAACATTTACGCTAAAAGCAAAATTGGAGCCGAGCTGTCCTTCCAGCCTCAAACGCAACCTCGCAGCATTGCGAAAGCCACCATGAGTCAGAGCAACAGGGGGAGAGGACATGGAGCTATGGGAAGGTCCATCAATGAGGAGCACTGGGGGGGGCTGCAGAGTTCAGGCCAGTTACAGTGATGGGTGAATGATCAAGCTTTAAGAGGTTTTCTACTACAGCTACGAGGCTGAAGGAGCGTAGAAGTAGGTCTGTCTCGGTCCCTGTCTGTCTCGGTCCCTGTCTGTCTCGGTCCCTGTCTGTCTCGGTCCCTGTCTGTCTCGGGTCAGAAATGAGGAGAGTGGACACTGACTCATGATGTCTGTTTAGAAATAAAGTTCTGCCTAAGAGCTTGCTGATTATGCTGCAAGTGCAGGATATTGTGGCACTAATGAGGAAGCCCTTATAGCTAAGAGAAATTACTTAATATTAATATTATGAATACTAAAGGGATCGGGAGCATAAAACCTCTGAACAACACTGTACAGAAATGCGCAGCAAACAATAAACCCAAAAGTGGAGGTTGTTTTAGTTTTCAGACCGCACCTATACGGACTGGAGAGGGAACTGACCTCCTCCAATTTCCTGATCATCATCAAAAACTTATTTAAAGCACCAGATGGCTCAACATGCTCATGCTCAGCCTTTCTGTGGTGCAAAAAAATAAAAGTTCAGCTTTTAACTGGAGGAGATTTTACACCCTGTACTAATTTGCGTGTTTGTCTGAAGGCTGTTAGAGTTGTTTTATGGATCTAAGCAATTCAGAAGTTAAAAATAGCTCAGGGAAGCTCAGCCTGAGAACATGGGGAGAATTAGGAAACCAAAAAGAGGCACCACACACACACCCTCCCTTTAAAAAAAAAAAAAAGTGAAAACAAATACTGAAAGGTTATCACCACTAACACACACATACACACACACACACACGTACACACACACACACACTTTCAACACAAGCCTGAGAGAATCCAATCAGAATCACATAGCTACAGCACTGACCCATACTGACCTTACGAAGAACCGGACTACAGTGCTGGGGTCGTACTGCACACCAAGGTGCTTTTCCTTAGTCCTTTCAGTGGGACGGATGTGTGGTTTGGGGGCTTGATTTAGACTATGATCTTATCCACCACAGCAGATTACTAATCCAACAACCAATCATGTGGCAGCAAAATGGTCAAATGATCACAACAGAATGATCTCACAGCGGTTTTGAGAGTGGCTAGAGTGCTTCTAGAACTGCTGATTTCTAGGAATTTTTGGCACAGACCAGAGAATGGTCAGACTGGACTGAACACCACCTCCAACCGTGAGGAGGATGAGCTACAACAGGAGAAGAACCACATCAGGTTCCACTTCCGTCAGATTCACAGCTGAAGACTGGAGAAACGTAGCCTGGTCTAGTAAACCTGGGTTTCTGCTGAGGCTCACAGATGGTAGGGGCTGAAATTGGCACAATGGTGAATCCATGGACACAACCTGCAGTCCAGGCTGGTGGAGGTGGTGTGGTGGTACACTGAGCTGTTAATACCAACCAATCATCGCGTGAAGACCACACACTATGAGTATTGTTGCTGACCATGTGCATCCCTTCATGACTACCTTCTTCTACAATGGATACTTCCAGCATGATGATGCACCATCTCACACAGCAGAAGTCTCTCAAACTGGTTTCATGAACATGACCGTAAGTTCAGCGCTCTTCAGGTATGACAGTGCTTCTGAAAGATCTGCTGGAACTACCTGAAACTTTTTGTAAACAAGGACCAGACTCTCAGGAAGGTCTCCAACATCTTGTGGAATCCAATGCCATGAGGAACTGAGGCTGTTCTGAGAGGAAAGGGAGGACCTACCCAGTATTAGTGTAGTGTAGGGTCCCAATAGAGTGGAGCCAGAACAGACTAAGGGGCCTGGTCACGGTGGAACCACTGTGTGGGCTTTAGCATGATGGCACCCCCCCCATGTCCCCTTAGTAGTTACATCACCAGTGATAGGAAAATGTATTCATACCTGTGGTAACTTCTTGTCCTCATCAGACAGGCAGTCAATGGCATTGCTGAAAACTTCCTCCACCAGTTTCTTCTCGTCATCTAGATGAAGAGATTGGAGAAACACATCGACTGGTTAAAGCACCTGGTCGGAAACACTGGCGGAGAGATGGAGAACTTCAAGTGCTTTTGGCATAAAGAGAAAAATGTTCCATCATTATATTACACACACGGCAGGAGTCAGAAAGAAAGATGGACATGGGAAGGGAAGGGAAACAAAAGAAACCAGGAGGTGGATGTAAAAAAATGAGAGAGAGAGAGAATTTTGAAAGGAATATAAATAAGCTGGGTGATTATATTTATACTGGAAGGGTAAATTGGATAAATAAGATTTTAGCGCTGTAAAGTGATTGATGGGAGGAAAGCAGGCAAAACCAACAAATGTGTGCATGTTAACACATGTTGACCCACCCTGGAGACTAAAAATTTCAAGACAGGCTTTTAAACTGAAATACACAGTTTACAGGGTCGAAACACAGTCGCCAGAAACAAAGTTAGCACTGCATCACCTTCACTAACGTTTTCAGCAAGCTTTATCGAACTGGGATTATCAAACGAAATCAACTGACAAACTGCACAAATAATGCTCTATAATGTTCATATGATCCACACGCTCATTCTGACAGACTAATACACTACAGGAAGCGTAGGGGGCGCTCTATAATGCTCTATAATGTTCATATGATCCACACGCTCATTCTGACAGACTAATACACTACAGGAAGCGTAGGGGGCGCTCTATAATGCTCTATAATGTTCATATGATCCACACGCTCATTCTGACAGACTAATACACTACAGGAAGCGTAGGGGGCGCTCTATAATGCTCTGTAATGTTCATATGATCCACACGCTCATTCTGACAGACTGTAATACACTACAGGAAGCATAGGGGGTGCTCTATAATGCACTATAATGTTTCATATGATCCGCATGCTCATTCTGACAGACTGTAATACACTACAGGAAGAGCAGGGGGCGCTCTATAATGTTCATATGATCCACACGCTCAATCTGACAGACTGTAATACTACAGGAAGAGTAGAGGGCGCTCTATAATGCTGTATAATGTTCATATGATCCACACGCTCAATCTGACAGACTGTAATACACTACAGGAAGCATAGGGGGCGCTCTATAATGCACTATAATGTTTCATATGATCCGCATGCTCATTCTGACAGACTGTAATACACTACAGGAAGAGTAGAGGGCGCTCTATAATGCTGTATAATGTTCATATGATCCACACGCTCAATCTGACAGACTGTAATACACTACAGGAAGCATAGGGGGCGCTCTATAATGCACTATAATGTTTCATATGATCCGCATGCTCATTCTGACAGACTGTAATACACTACAGGAAGAGCAGGGGGCGCTCTATAATGCTCTATAATGTTCATATGATCCACACGCTCATTCTGACAGACTGTAATACACTACAGGAAGAGTAGAGGGCGCTCTATAATGCTCTATAATGGTCATATGATCCACACGCTCATTCTGACAGACTGTAATACACTACAGGAAGCGTTGGGGGGGCGCTCTATGATGCTCATATGATCCACACGCTCATTCTGACAGACTGTAATACACTACAGGAAGAGTAGGGGGCGCTCTATAATGCTCTATGAAATGTTCATATGTACCAACATATGTAAAACAGCAGTTACGGTGTGTTTCACATTACCTGTATTAAAGTCCAGTTTGGAGACCTGCAGAGCGTAGGCCTCACACTCCTTCTTGCTGAAGCTGAAGATGATGACAGGTTGGAAGTTCCTCTCCATGATCATCTTCACGATCTTAAACACGTTGGACGGACCTGCAGAGACACAGTGTTAAATCAGTGATGCAGATAAATGACAAACACCCCTCACACACACACACACACACACACACACACACACACACACACACACCAAAAAGAGAACAAACACTCAGAAAAGGGGAAAAAAAAACAAAAAAAACAAAAACCAAACCCGCACCGATCAAACGTTCAGACCTAACCCCATTTCATACAGAATTAAATAAGGTCCAAACCCGACCCGAACTCTCTCCCCTCCAGGAGCTTGACCCCGTTCCTGATTTCTCTGAGAGAAGCGTTCTTTCAAACCCTCACCTTTAGTGCCTCCTCTCCTGCCTTTGGGGTCCCATTTCCCCCCGCTGCTCGCCCCCTGGTCTCCAGCGTCCCGCAGAACCTGCATGGCTGTGTTGAAGTTATCTTCTCTGAACTCACCCTACAAACAAAAACAAATAAATATATAAATACACAAATAAATAAACATTCAATATGAACTGTGTGTGTTAGACCTCAGCACAAGAGACGACAGTATTTGCTAAAGTAAAGAACCCCAGACATGATCAGTCACTAACATCACAAATACAGTTTTATTGGGTTTAGTTAAAATATTATTTTAATACTCTGTATACTGATTAATTCATACAGGGACGTGTTGGCAGCCTCCCCTTCTTCATAAACTGGGTTTTATGGTTTTAATATTGATGAACTGGGTGATGTTCTGCTCTGTGATTAACATTTTATTATTTTAAAGTACAGAGTCCTTGTGCACCTTGAAAGGCACATTTATGTAAAACAGGAGAAGCAGGAGGACAAAAAGGAGGAGGACGACGAGAGGGAGAAGAAGGAGGAGGAGGACAAAAAGGAGGAGGACGACGAGAGGGAGAAGAAGGAGGAGGAGGACAAAAAGGAGGAGGACGACGAGAGGGAGAAGAAGGAGGAGGAGGACAAAAAGGAGGAGGAGAATCGATCAATCTAAGGGATTGTGATTAAAATAATCAGCCATTCAGCTTAAATGCAGCACTTTTATATTTAGAAATAATGATGTGTGCCGTCCCTGTGAAATCAGTAAAATAATAAAATACTAAACACGTAATTGATTGACACATGGCTTATTGACTATTATTAATATAAGTAGTAATAAAGTAATTAAGTAATTTAATAATGTAGAAAAACCCAGATTCTCCGTTATCTGAAGAACGGCGGTTAAAGGCTAAGCCCAGCCTGCAGCAGCTAAAGCCAGACTACGCTCTCCCTCACAGTTCAGCAGCCTGCCTGTCCGTCCTCCCCTCTCCTCCCCTCTCAGACACTGAGCAACAGAAAGCCAGTCTTACATTCTCATCCACGACCAGGTGAAGTCCGTCGCCCCCTGCTGGAAAGATGTAATGCTGCAGGGGAGTGGGGCGGTAGTCTGTGTAAACCACGTGGCACGGCTGCAAACAAACAAATCAGGAACACAAAATCAGCCGATGTGTTTAGAACCGCCAAGAACACCAACACTCAGAACCTGATTAACCCTCCCTTTACCTTCCCTTCTTCAGGTTCACGTATGTGGTAAAAGCGGGGGCTGGGGCTGCACCTCGCTCCCAGCACAGCATTCATCACAATACAGGTGTTTATCAATCAATTAATTGCAATGTGTTACTGATGGGTAATCTCAGCAGCTCAGCCATGACAAACGTGCAGCAAACAGCAAGCTGGGTGTAGAGGCTATAGAACAGGGTTGTGGGTTCGATACCCAGGTTTAGCAAACTTTGAGCAAGGCCCTTTACCCTCCTTTTACCCTAGAAACGGGGCCAGGGGGTGAATCCTGACCCATCCCAAAAACAGCCAGTGCAACACACACACAGTGGACAGTGAGCACACATGCCCGGAGCCACTGCTGCAGCACCCTGGAGCAGAGAGAGGGTGAAGGGCCTTGCTCAAGGACCCAACAGTGGCAGCTTGCTGAGCCTGGGTATCGAACCCACAACCCTGTCATCAACAGCCTGGAGCTCTAACTGCTGAGCACCACTGTCCCACTGTGTGATGTTAGCTGTGCGTGTGTTCCTGCGGGGCAGGAAAGGGTCAGAGTAAACCAAGGAGATTTGATTGGATTGATTTTGGCCGATACACAAGTTTTTAGGGTTATTATCACCATAATAACACCATAAGTGACATCGCTCCACCCCTAGCATAATAACCACTACAGAAGAGCAGGGATGCTGAAGTACCTGTTTGTGCAGGTGGCAGATCCACTCCGCAAACTGGCGAGCGTTGGGAATGGTGGCCGACAGGAAGACATAATGGACGTTATCAGGAAGCAGGATGATCGTCTCCTCCCAAACCACACCTCGCTCTGCAGACGCAGACACACACACACACACACACACACACACACACACACACGTTTGTTTTACTATACACAGTAAGAACTTTTTAAATTGTAGGCAGGTAACACGTCTACACCTAAACGTAACCTCAATATCTGAAGGACATTGGGCAGACAGCTAACGGCCGTGACTTACCCGAGTCCCTCATGTAGTGAATCTCGTCGAAGATGACCCAGGCCACCTCCCGCATCACTTCGGACCCTCGATACAGCATGCTCCTCAAAATCTGAAAAATGTAAGACCAGGCTCAAATTTAATTATAATAAATGTGCTAAATCCAAACAAACAATACGGTAAATATTTATTATTGACAAATCTGCTATAATTTTATCAAAAACTAAATAGAACTGACCTGACCTTAGAAACACACTAAAATGACTACATCCTCCACAGAGGAGAGAGCAGCGGGTCATTTCTATCAACATTCAAATGATTTATTAATTGTTAATAAACTGATTTCTCTGACTGGACGGAGTCACTGTAGAGAAATATTACAAGCATGGAAACAAAAACACAAACACTGAATTTTTCACCAGTCCAGCTGCGCGTCTGCAGACGTACCTCTGTGGTCATGACGAGGCAGGACGCTGTGGGGTTGATTGTGACGTCTCCGGTCATCAGACCCACGTCCTGAAACTCCTCGTACATCTCCCTGTACTTCTGATTACTCAGAGCTTTGATGGGGCTGGTGAAGATCACACGCTGTTTCTCTCTCAGAGCCAGAGCAATCGCATACCTACAGACACACACACACTTTATGAAGGACAAGAACAAGTGAGAGTCTTCTGAAAGGGACCTCTATATTAAACAATACATACTGGAATAAACACACTTTACAATTATCAGACTAAAAACGGCAAATTCATACTGGATTGAGAATTGTGCTGCAATTCATACTGGATTAAAATCCACTATTATTGTCATACTATAAGAACTGCACACACTGCAGATTCATACTACGAAATACAATGACTACACAATTAAGAGTCTACAGACACTGCAGATTCATACTGGACTGAATTATGAATTTACTATGAATTATTACTGTTAGACTACAGACACTGCAGATTTATTACTGTTATACTATAATAACTGCACACACTGCAGATTCATACTGGATTCAAATCACAATTGTTATACTATTACACAATTATACGTTATGTTATACTATAATTACAATATACAATTATTACTGTTACACCATCAGAACTGCATACACTGCAGATTCATACTGGAATACAATGACTACACAATTATTATTAAGAGTCTACAGACATCACAGATTCATACTGGGTTGAAAATTGTGCCACAATTATTATTACTGTTAGACTACAGACATTGTAAATTCACACTGGATTTAAATTTTAAACAATTATTATTGTTATACTATAGGAGCCACACACTGCGGATTCATACTGGAATACCTAATAATAATTCCTGTGTGCCTACAGACACTGCAGATTCAGACTGGATAAAGAACAGCACATTAGACTCACTCAGCACACACAGTCTTCCCGGCGGAGGTGTGAGCAGACACTAGGACTGACTGATTGTTGTCGATACAGAGAATGGCCTCCCTCTGGAAGGGGTCCAGAATGAAGGGGTACTCCTGCAGAAGACAAGACGTCAGGAGAGACGGAGAGACATGATTAAAGCATCGACTAATCCTTCCCAGCCATCAACCACATCCCACTCTACCCCAGTCATTCATTTATTAAATACACATCAACAGAAACCCTACAGACACCTCACTGCAGCAAGTTACCTTGGCTGCTTTCCCGACTCGCGGCTTCAGCTGCGTGTACTCCTCATCTGCCGGCAGCGCCACCTTTGGGTGCAGAGATTAAAGCTTTGAGCAGACAAGCTACTGAATTCAACCTGTTTCCCTAGCCTGTAACAGTCAGTATAAATAAATAAATAAATAAATAAAATATAATAAAATTATATAATTATTTAATATTAATAATATATAATAAAATAAAAATGATAAATAATGCACAAAATTATTTATTTATTTATTAATCTGATGCATCAAGATTTGTACAATCTTAACAGGTGGTGAAAGCAGGCAGTGAATTGTGTGTGCAGACTCACTTCATGCGTGCAGCCCTCCACCGTCTCCACCTGCTCCACCTTCACTTTAGGCATCAGGTCTGTGAGACTGAGAGAAATCAAGCTACTTACTGGACAATTTCAACAACACCTTCATATTTATTCAAATACAGGGATTCAGATCACATTGTTTATGGGTTATTACAGTGATTTAAGCCACACTGAAGCTACACTATGCAAATGGTGACTCTCTAACCAATCACACTGGCTTTTACAGTGTGCAGCGAGGATCCTGCTGAAGGGGTCACTTCAAAAAACATGAGCTACAGTGCCCAACAGTCAGCCCAGATCAAGAGGTCAAACTAGAAAAATACAGACAATGAAAGAAATTGTGTATTTTTTTTTTTTTATAAACTACAAATTCATACTGGACTGAAAACTGCGCTACAATTATTGCTGATTGACTACAGTCACTGCAGATTCATACTGGATCCAAATCCACAATTATGGTTATACCTTAAGAACTGCACACACTGCAGATTCATACTGGATTGAAAATTGCTCTACAATTATTGCTGATTGACTACACTCACTGCAGATTCATACTGGATCCAAATCCACAATTATTTTTGTCATTCACTAAGAACTGCACACACTGCAGAATCATACTGAAAAAAAAATCACATTTTTATTTAAGAGTCTACACACACACGGCAGATTCATACTGGATTCAAATCCACAAATATTTTGATCATACCTTAAGAACTGCACACACTGCAAATTCATACTGGAATACAATGACTACACAATTATTATTAAGAGTCTACAGAAATCACAGATTCATACTGGATCCAAATCCACAATAACTTATACTATAGGAACTGCACACACTGCAGATTCATACTGGAATAAAATCACTACACAATTATTACCTCAAGTCTACAGTCATCGCAGATTCATACTGGATCCATATCTACAATTATTACTGCTATACTATAGGAACTGCACACACTGCAGATTCATACTGGGTCCAAATCCACAATTACTGCTATACTATAGGAACTGCACACACTTCAGATTCATACTGGATTGAAAATTGCTCTACAATTATTGCTGTTTGAGTACAGTCACTGCAGATTCATACTGGATCCAAATCCACAATTATTTTTGTCATACGAAAAGAACTGCACACACTGCAAATTCATACTGGAATATAACGACTATACAATTAATAACACAAGTCTACAGACATTGCAGATTCATACTGGATCCAAATCCACAATTATTGTTATACTATATGAACTACACACTGCAGATTCATACTGGAATACAATGACTACACAATTATTTATTAATTAATTCAGTGTAAATTCAGACCATCGGAGAGGATTCTACCGTGAGGGGTAGCCTTACTTGATCTCCTCTGCTGACACAGTTTCTAGCTTAGCTTTTTTACCGAACACCACCTCCTCTCCACCATCGTTATCCGCCTCACGCTTCGCCCGCGACACAGACGGAGACTCTGCCTTTTCTTTGCCATGAGCGCCAGCAGCTTTCCTGAAAAACAGACACATGAAGACCCAATTAGTGCTGATTTACTAGGGAACACTAGGGACTGGGATCAGTCACTACAGGCCCCACAGTCATCAACGGCAATGGTGTGTGATTGGTGTGGAACACTGGAGTTCGGTTCCCGGCCTGGGTGACTATACCGCTCTACACCAATAGTCCCAGAGCCCTCAGGCAAGACTGAACGGACCAACCCCTCCTGATCAGCTTCAAGTACGGCCCGGCTCGACCCGCCATCCTTTAAGATCCACAGAAGACGAGCGTCCATTCTTTTTTTTTCTGTCCTGCACTGAAGTGATGGACCGAACTTCCCCTGGGTGTCCGAACAGCAGGGAGTCCAACGCTCGCTGTCCTCAAACCCAGACTGAAGACCCTCCTCTTCTGAGAGTGCTCAGGCGAAGAGAAGAGTACTATGGTCTCCATATTCACTTGTGTATTTAGTAGAGGCCACTGGATCCTAGTCATTTTATCTTTATAGGCATCTATAGGGCTTAATAAGTGATTGAAATATTTGAAAGATACTAAATTCATTTTAATAGCAAGTCTATCAGCTATATTTTGAACTGTAAACATACATTAAGTGCTATATGTTATATGGACATATATGCTGGATGGACTTATTAGGCTTATTAAGTCTTTTAAAGCTTTTATTGTGCATATTTGGTGTTTTCTGGGGGTTTTAACGTGTGAATGGATGTTGTAGGGCAAGAATTCATCAATATAATGCGGGTTAGTGAAGCTCTAACATGTGGCATGGGAGCTAACCGTCTACAGCCTGCTGCTTATCCTAATTCTCCGTTCCACCTTAAATGGTGCAGCAGTTCCATTCTGGCGCCTGAGGCGCCAGAATGGAACTGCTGCACCATTTAAGGTGGAACGGAGAATTACACAGAAAGCTAACTCCAGCTCCGTCTACGTGCCATTTAAGCAGGAATTTCTTTAATAAATCCAACACCACATCATAACTCTCATACCCGACAGGAGCTGCAATATTTGGGGCTGTCGCTTTCTTGCTGGAACTCGTCTGTTCCTCCTCAAACACGCTGAACAAATCGGCTCCAAACGCGTCCGCCATGCTGCTCCAAAACGACACAAATCCCACAATGCCCTCCGCTAAAAGACCAACGCTGTAAAGCCAGAAATACACAATAAAAGTTTGATCTACTTCGATTAATTTACACACATTAAATCATAGACAACTAATTAATTAACTAATAATTTTTAACATTAACATTAATACTACGTCTTTTTTTTTACGCCAATGTGTAAAACGTTTGAAATGTTTAATGAACGTGAAAAGAATCAAGCCATATAAATACCAAATATGTTTAAATAGTGACGTATTTACATTTAATTAATCTTTTAATATTTTTTTGTAATTTCTAAAAGGTGTAGAATTGTATACAATGCATTTAGAATTATTAATATTTTTTATTAATATGTTATTAATACGTAAAAGTTTAACAAGCACTTGAGTAAGCTGCAAGTCTTCTAAATCTATATTTTTAGCTGTTTAAGTCGAATTAACGATGTGTTTTTCACCCCCTGGCTGTTTTACACGATGGCAATGTGAACGCCTGCCTCGGACTTTTATTTTGGAATGAGCTGAAACGTCCCCGGTTCGCTGTGCAGTAGTGCTCTGTGGCTGTGGGTATTTCTAAGGTGCTGCAGCTCTCTCTCTCTGTGTTTATCTCCGGGTTTTAACACACCGATAACTCAGCTTTCATCAGATCTCACACTCGCCGGAGTCGGTGTGTCTCAATGGGTGGAAAAAAGAAGAAATCTGCAGCTCCGTCCGCTGCAGGACCTGCAAACACGGTGCCGGACACCGGTGGACAACGGCAGCAACAAGCAAACAGCACTAAAACATCCAGCAAGGAGAATAAAACTAAAGGTCTAACATTAAAACTTATATATAACTCATAATTACTCTTCCAGCTTTAGATCAAACCGGTTATACTGGGAGATCTGTTTCACAGACAGTTCTGGCCTGGCCAGGTTCAGGTCCACTACTGCCCAAACTGTTAAAGGGCCAGTACCCTATATTTAAAGTCCACTCCTGGCTTTGTGACTTGCTTTATAAATCAGTTGTGGTTAAACTTTAATTATTTAATTATTATTATTATTATTATATGTCTCTTTTATTATACGGCTATTGTGCCTTTAAGTTTAGGGATGCGCCGATCTGATATTAGGCTCGGGTATCGATCCCGATATGATAACTAAATTAGCTGGATCGGGTATCGGATAATTATGCTGGTTCAGGGAACCGATCCTTTCACTTTAATGTGTTGCTGGCATGAGACTGCACTAAATGTGCAAATAAATAAATGACAAGTGGCAGTTTAGCAGATTTATATGTGTGTTAATTAAAGTTATGATGATTAAGTCAATGCTGATGCCTTACGGTTTATTATTCAGCATCGGTATCGGATCTGTATCGGGTATCGATTGATATGTAAAGTTTATGCATTGATATTGATATCGGTATCGGAGCTGAAAAAGCCAGATCAGTGCATCCCTAGTGAAGATAGCCAGCCTCTGTTCTGATTGGCCAGTCTGTGTAGTTTCCCACTCAGATAGCTGTGATACTCAAGTTTGAGTGGGTGGAGCTAAATTTCTGCGTCTGTATAAACAGTAGATGCTTTGGAAACAGTGAATGAAATCGGGTGTAATATTGTGGTTTTACATACATGGGGAATAAATTCAGCTCTTATTACGAGGCTTTGAGGCTTTGATCAGTGGTTTTGTAGGAAAATTAAAATATTATATATAGTTATATTATGACTGATGTGTTGTGTTGGTCCTGCTCTGGGGCCTGTGGGCGTTTCCTCATCCTCACCTCACTGCAGGACTTTTTATCTTTTATGGCTTGACGCCACATTTACCATTTTTCTCATAATTCAGTTTAGATTTATTGTTTTATTTATTATTATTATTGGTATTGTTGTTATGATCCAGTGTCGACCAGAGGACGGATCCCCTTTTGAGTCTAGGTTTTGTCCGAGGGAGTTTTTCCTGGCCACTGTTGTCACTAGCTTGCTCAAAAGAGGCTCGGACCCAGACCTATAAAACTAAATCCTATAGAAATAATACAAACACATGAGAAATCTAACATTGTATTTTCTTGTATCTTCTTTCTGTATTTCTCAGCACCAAAAACCTACAGCCTCAACAGCACGGCTCAGGTCGACACCAGTGGAGTCTCGGACAAATCCATCCTTAAGGTGAGGATACCAGCTGAGAGGCCTGTGACCTAAAGCTGCAGGATACGGACAGAATCCCACACTGTACTGGGGCTAACTGCTGCTACCTTAACATACCTCTCAATATATAGCAGTAAGAGCTCCGGGCTGTTGAAGGCAGGGTTGTAGGTTCGATACCCGGGCTCAGCAAGCTGCCACTGTTGGGTCCTTCACCCTCTCGCTGCTCCCTGGGTGCTGGAGTTAGCTGCCCAATACTCTGGGAGTGTGTGTGTGTGTGTGTGTTCACTGCCCCTAGTTCACTAGTGTGTGTGTGTATGTGTGTGTGTTCACTAACACAGATGGGTCAAATGCGGAGGACACATTTTGCTGTTTTTTTAGGGTTTTTTGGGGGTTAGGTGTGAAATGCTCGGTTCTAGATAACCTCCCCCAGTCAGAGCTGGAGTTCTACAGTGGAGGTTCTAGATAAGCTCCCCCAGTCAGAGCTGCAGTTCTACAGTGGAGGTTCTAGATAAGCTCCCCCAGTCAGAGCTGTGGTTCTACAGTGGAGGTTCTAGATAAGCTCCCCCAGTCAGAGCTGTGGTTCTACAGTGGAGGTGAAGGGAAGCAGACGTCTGAAGCTCTAATAAAAGCTCCTCACAGAAAGTTCTTCACCTAATGGTGATGAAGACGCTGCCTGATGCCTGAGACACTGTTCTACCAGAGTTCTGAGAAGAGCTCGGCTCTAGAACCTGCTTTTAGAACCAGATCATTAAAATGGTGGAGGGATACATGCTGCAGGGTGTAGTGCAGCTACAGAAAGTAGTCCCTAAAGAGAACTGCATTAGAGAGATTCTCTATTCACTGTTTTACCTTCATCATCATCATCATCATCATTCCATATAAACTCAGACGATTGTGTAGGTTCACTGGTGGGTTTGGAGAGGAGATAAATTATGGGCTGTATCTGTGTTGTAGTCACGGCGACCGACGCCTGCTTCCGTTCACCACCGCTGTAGAGAAACCTTCAGGAGGACTCTTAACCTCTCAGCTACTGAATTTCTTTAGCGAATGGTCAGCCTGGATGGACCCCCTCGTTAGTTTGCGCCTCGTTAACGGATTATTTTTTTGTTCTGCGATCAAAGGTCATCATTCAGTCTGACCTGGAGAAGAAAATCATCAAACTGATCAACGACCACAGACAGGAAAATGGTGACAAAGGGCCAATATCAGGGAGACTCACCACTAAGAAGCTGCTGGTAATGAAAATATCCTTATTCCAGTTCATAACTCTTATTAATTAATTAAGCAGAATTTCTCAAATCTGAAGAGGGGAGGCTCCTATTGGACCAAAAATGGAACTCCTGCCTTATGAAATACTCTGAAATTGATAAACACTGCATGCTTTGTGTTGTGTAGGATTTGTACACGGCTCTGCAGAAGTTCCGCTTTAAGACTGAGCACATCGAGGAGGCCATGAAGAGCAGCATGCTGTACGGAGGGGATCTGCACTCGGCGCTCGATTGGCTTTGCCTGAATCTCAAAGATGGTAAAAGTACCACATTGATTAATTACTAATATGCATTAGTCCAGATGTTGTGTGTGTGTATATACTAGAGATGCACCGATCCGATATTAAGCTCGAATATCGGTCCTGATATTAACAAAATTAGCTGGATCGGGTATCGTTAATTAAGCCGATCCTTTCACGTTAATTGGTCGGTGTGAGACTAAACTATAAGTTATTTATTTATTTATTTATTCTCAGGTTCAGCTGCTAGATTTTATTTTGAATTGTGATAAAAATAAATAAATAAATAAAAACAAGACTGATTACTGTTTGTGTGTTTGCCAAAGTGAAGCTACTTATTGGCTGATATTAATTTAATATATTTTCATATATTATGAAGAAGTTTGACTCCTTTTTTTTTTATTTAGAATTTGAATGCTGTGTCAAGGTCCTGCACATGTTTATTTTAATGTCAAATAAATAGTAATTTAGTACATTTATATCTTTTATTATATTTTAATTTGTTATAATTTGTTTTACAAAGTTAGTAAAGTCAGTCCTGATGCCTTAAGTCTGTCCCACATGGTGAAGTATACGATTCATTAATTCAACAGTTGTATCAGATCTGTATCGGGTATCGACCGATATGCAAAGTTTATGTATTGGTATCGGTATCGGAACTGAAAAAGTCGGATCGGTGCATCCCTAGCATATACTGTACTGTACAGAGGTTCTAGGCCCCTAATCCCATTACTCTAAACTAGAGCTGGGCAATATGACAATATTTTATCGTATCGTGATAACTTGTGGTACTGTAATGCACAGTGCTGCTTTTCTAAGCCTATGGAGGATGTTTTCAGTGCCTAAAGATCACTGATCAGCTGTACTTAGTGCTGTTGTACTGCATGAAGTGCAGCATTATCACTGTGCTGAGTGTGAGTATCTGAACAGTAGTTTTTAAGTGATGAACCGTATCGCCCAGCCCTACTCCACCCCCCGTTTCTCAGCAGTGAGAGAGTTTTACTGTAGAAGCTCCAGATCTCATCAGAACAGATAAAGCAGGTGAACATAAATCCAGTAAAAAGGAGAATCAAGAGCTTCTTATTCTGAAGAAAGAAAGTAGTGAGATCTTGTCGGTGAGCTAGTCTGAAGAACAGAGCTCGGTTCCTCCAGGGTTCTCCTGGACGCCCCCCAGTCCAGCCAGCACAGCGTAGAGGATGTGTTTAACTCCATCAGCAGCAGCAGCAGCTCACCTGATTTACCATCATTAAGCCCTGATTTACCACCAAACCAGGTGTTGATCTGAGGAGAACTCTAAATAACACTAGACTCCATGAGGAGAACTTTGGAGATGTTCTAATGAACACAGTGTGTTTTTATATATATATATATATATATATATATATATATATATATATATATATATATATATATATATATATATATATAACACATAGAATACAGTATATAGTAGGTGGTAAGTGTTTCCGATAAATTGGCCAATGCATGCCTACGCGGATTATACTGTAAATGCCTCAAAATGACTCTGTTCTCTTTCTCTGTTTGAAGATGAGCTGCCAGAGGGATTTAGCCAGAGCTTGCGAGAGGAGAACAACAAGAGCCGGGCCAGGTTCCAGGATCAGAAGCAGCAGAACCAAACACCGGTCAGAAAAGAGGAGTGCAAACCGGTGGAGAAACCGAAAGCCAAGGTAGATCATCAGAACACCGGGACAGAAACCTCAGTGAGTCGTTACTGTTACTGCTGCTGTTCTGCTTTCAGAGATGTTCAGCAGAATCAACAGAACCTCCAGAACAGAGCCACTCGGGTCCAGTCACACCCGACTCCCATGTAAACCAAGGGGTAGAAAATCCACAGTATCTGAGGCACATTATTGCATTAAGGGAGTTACTCTGGGGCTGGTAGGCGGTTGCTATCATAACCGTGGTGGTTGCTATGGTAACCATGGTGGTTGCTATGGTGCAATCACTAATAAATTCAGGCACTTGACACACAGGCATATCTCTGGCTGGATAAAGGTGTGTGCATGGTAAATTAGACCCCATGCTGCTCAGCACTACACTAGGCCTTGTTCTAGGGCTCCACTGCAGAACTACCCATGCTGAGAGTGTCTCTGTACCCTCTGTGTCCTCAGGCGCAAGTGAGGGATGACTGCGTGAATATGAAGGAGTGGATTCTGAGGTATGCGGAGCAGGAGGAGGAGGATGAAAGCAGTGAAGAGGAGGAGAGGAGCGCAGACGGCTCTAACAATCCACAGCTGAACGAGAAATTTGATCCTGTAGGTCCAGATTACCTTATCTTACTTTCCACTGCGTGTGTATTTGCAGTACAGACGTATAATTATTGAAATTATCTTGGAGATATGGGATCATTTTTTGACCAAAATGCATTTTTAGGCTTCCCCAGTCATATTTGTTTATTCAGTGTTTTTTAAAAAGTGAAATACTGAATTGAATCAAATTTAGGTGAGATTTGATTCACTGAATTGTTTCCTAAAGAATCATAATCAGGTGGAATCTCTTGAGGAATCCCCAGTTGTGCAGTGCTGCTGTGTGCACATGTGTTTCCACACCGGCTGTGTTTTTGTTGTGATATTGTAATATTTCCCCTCTCAGAATGACCGCTACCTGCTGCTGACTGCCCAGCTGTATGATGCCAAGCAAATGGCAGCAGATGCCAAAGCCAAGAAGGACAAAGCAGGCCAGCGAACAGCACAGGACCGCATCAGGGTCATCCAGCAAGGTCATAACCCCCCCCCATGTTCCAATACTCTGACTCGTGTTGATTTAGGACAGTGACTTTGCTGTAGTTTCACCATATACTCTGTATTTCTGTATGCACTATATGGACAAAAGTATTGGGACGCCTGCTTATTCATTGCTTCTTCTGAAATCAAGGGTTAATTAATAAGAGTTGATCCTGCTAATGTTGGAGTTGGAATCTCTACTGTCCAGAGAAGAAGACTTTCTACTAGATTTTGGAGCAGAGCATTGCTGTGAGGATTCGATTGCATTCATGTCAGGATGTTGGATGGATGATCACCACACCACCTCATCGTCCCCAACTCCTAAACTCATCCCAAAAGTACTGGATGGAGCTTCAGCATCATTCCAGAGAGCACAGTTCTTCCACTGCTCCACAGCTCAGTGCTAGGGGGCTTTATACCCCTCTACTAGCCCACGCCTGGCATTAGGCAGCATGGTGCCAATAGGGTCATGTTTATTGAGTCCTATTCTATTGGCAGTACTTTTTCTCTAGAGGGACTAAACAAGCTGTGTGTGTGCATTTGCACATTTGTGGCAGCAATTGGTGCACCCTAAAGTAGCTGAATGCATGTATTAGAAGAGGTGTCTACAAACTTAGTGGATATTAGTAAAATGGGCTCTTTCAGTAAATGCTCAAAGATGTTTGTATATTTATTTATTTATTAATTTATTTTATTTTCAGAGATGAAGCCCTTGGAGTCTCACCCGCTGTTTAACCCGGCCATTAAAGTCACAGACGCCCCGAAAGAGGAGAAAAGGCCCGCACCTGTGAAGGAAGTGAACGAGGACCTGAACTTCAACCTGTTTGAGCAAGCGGAGAAACAACCAGCCGAGAAAAGTGAGAACTGTCGAGTATATTTGAACTAGGGGCAGTGAGCACACACACACATACCCAGGGCAGTGGGCAGCCAACTCCAGTGCCCAGGAAGCAGAGAGAGGATGAAGGGCCTTGCCCAAAGGGCCCAACAGTGGCAGCTTGCCGAGCCCGGGTATCGAACCCACAACCCTGTCATCAACAGCCCAGAGCTCTAACCGCTGAGCCACCGCTGCTAGATTACAATGGTTAAATTCCCAGTCCAGCACCTCAGTGGGAATAGCTATACTTGAAATCACACAGTCCTGACCTGTCTTTTGTTCTCCAGCGGAGAAGAAGAAGGAGCCGAAAGACGTCCGGGACTTTGACTACACCAGCCGCAGCTGGACGGGAAAATCCCCCAAGCAGTTCCTGATCGACTGGTGCAGGAAAAACCTCCCCAAGAGCCCGCCGCCGTCCTTCCAGAAGGTTCCTGCCGGCAGACACTGGAAATGCAAGTGGGTGATCTTTTCACCTCTTTTCACTACTAGCCCCATTATTCTTGTGCAGCGCCATCTGCTGGAGCAGCGCCATCTGCTATTTTTTATTGTATATAAATATAGATATTTTTGTATTTGTGTGTAAATGTGCCGTCTTTGTGTGTCAGAGTTCGAATCCAAAGGCCTGATGATGTGCTGGAGGTCTGTCCCACCATCCTGACTGAGGACAGCATGCAGGCCCAGCATTTAGGAGCCACACTGGCTCTCTATACCCTGGTGAAGGGACAGGTGAGTAAGTCTTTAAGGGGCCAGACCTCAGTGTCTCTCTCTCTCTCTCTCTCTCTCTCTCTCTCTCTCTCTCTCTCTCTCTCTCTCTCTCTCTCACGCATGTGTGTGTTCTAGTCAGTGCACCAGCTCCTCCCTCCTCCGTATCGGGATGTGTGGTTGGAGTGGAGAGACGGCGAGCAGCAGAAGGAGGAAGAGACTCGCTCAGCCATCAACAAACCCCGCGATCAGTTCATCGCCCGCCTGCTCGCCCGACTCAAACAGCAGCAGCCCCACAGTCAGCAGGCCAGGTACCACTCTTCACACCCTGCAAAAAAATCCAGTACTTTCAGTACTCCACTGTAGGGACTAGTGATTAGGGGGCCATTTTTGTTCCGTGTTGCGCTCCAGGGTAGGGACTAGTGATTAGGAGGTCATTTCTGTTCCCTGTGTTCCCTAGCTGTGATTCCTCGTGTCTGGGAGACGAGCCTGAGGACTCGTGGGAGAGTTTGGCCGTTCAGGATGATCTGCAGGAGTCCCAGCGTGAAGTTCAGGACGTCCGGCTGTGGGAGGAGGCTCGGGCTCTTTACCTGAGGCAGCGTAGCTCGACGCTGGCCTGCAAGCTGCGGTCAGAGCGAGAGCAGCTGCCCGTGTTTCAGCACAGGGGCCGCGTGCTGGAGACTCTGCTGCGCCACCGTGTGGTGGTGGTTGCTGGAGAGACGGGCAGCGGGAAAAGCACACAGATCCCGCAGTTCATCCTGGAGGAGCTGCTGGCCGGGGGAAAGGAGGCGCGGCCGTGTAACATCGCAGTCACTCAGCCCAGAAGGATATCGGCCATGAGTTTGGCCAGCAGGGTCAGCCAGGAGCTGGGCAGCGAGGACGGACCTGGAAGCAAGGTGAGGGATCTGGAGCTATGAGGCCAAATGTTTGTGGACATCCCTTTTCATGAATGCATTCAGAAACTTTAAGTTGCACCCATTGCTGACACAGATGTGCAAATGCACACACACGCACACAGCTTGTCTAGTCCCTGTTGAGAAGTACTGCCAATAGAATAGGACTCTCTGGAGCAGATTAATATACATATTAATATACATATACTATTGGCATCATGCAGCTGTGAAACATTGAAACTCTAGAATGATGGTGGTGGAGCTTCATCCAGTACTTTTGGGATGAGTAGGGGATGATGAGATGGGGTGGTGATCATCGTCCAACATCCTGACCTCACTAAAGCTCATGACACTGAATGCAATCAAATCCTCACAGCAATGCTCCTCCAAAATCTAGTAGAAAACCTTCTTCCCTGGACAGTTACTCCAATAAATGCAGGATAAACAATTTTAAAAATACCCTTAATTTCAAAAGAAAGAATGAAGAAGTAGGTGTCCCAATACTTTTGTCAATGTAGTGAATGTTAGCCTTGTATCTCCAGTGTAAAACTAAAGACGCCAATCGTAACGTGTGAGTGTGTGTTGCAGGAATCTTTGTGCGGGTATCAGATTCGGATGGAGAATCGCTCCTCTGACTCCACACGGCTTCTCTACTGCACCACCGGAGTCCTCCTGCGGAAACTGCAGCAGGACCGCCTCCTCTCTACCCTCACACACATCATCGTGGATGAGGTGAACACACACACACACAGCTGCTTTCCTGCTGATCCCATATCTGTTTGTCTTTGGCAGTAGTAGTTGTTTACCGTGTGTTTATCATTCCTCAGGTTCATGAGCGCAGCGTCCAGTCTGATTTCCTGTTGACCATCCTGAGGGACGTGGTCCATAAGCGCTCGGACCTGCAGCTGATTCTGATGAGCGCCACTGTGGACTGTGAGAAGTTCTCCGCCTACTTTAACCGCTGCCCTGTGGTCACCATCCCCGGCAGGACCTTCCCTGTGGAGGTGAGGGTCAGGCAGGATTCTGTGAAGGCCCTTTCATTGTCCAGTGATGTTAGTGGAGTTGGACTGAAGGACCTTCTTTTGAGAATAACCTTCTTTTTTTAGTGTAACTCTTATGAGAGACACTATATGGACAAAAGTATTTGGACGCCTACTCAGCTTATCCCAACTCATCCCAAAAGTCTTAGATGGAGCTCCACCACCATCATTCTAGAGAACACAGTTCTTCCACTGCTCCACAGCTCAGTGCTGGGGGCTTTACACCCCTCTACTAGCCCATGCCTGGCATTAAAACAGCATGGGGCCAATAGGCTCATGTTGATGTGCTCCAGAGAGTCCTATTCTATTGGCAGTACTAGGTGCAACTTAAAGTAGCTGAATGCATTCATTAAAGAAGGGGTGTCCACAAATATTTAGACAATGCTCACTAGAAAGCGTGTCCTTTTATTGGCGGTTCAGAGCACAAATCCCACTCCCTGACTGTAGGGGGAGCCCAGGAGCAAGAAATGCAGGTTCTCCATAATGCTGCTTTACATACCTCCTAATTCAAAGAACTGTGTGTGTGTGTGTGTGTGTGTGTGTGTGTGTGTGTGTGTCTGTGCTTGGTGGTAGGTGTTCCACCTGGAGGACATTGTGGAGGAGACGGGTTATGTTCTGGAGGAGGATTCAGACTACAGTCAGAGGTTTGTGGAGGAAGAGGAGGAGGTTAGCGTCTCCGTCACACAGAAAGGAGGCAAAACACTGCAGCACCAGGTACGAGTCTCGGCTGCAGATCAACGGCGTCTTTTTTGATGTTCAGTCTGAATTTGCATTTACCTTTAAAATACACAATTGTGTGTGTGTGTGTGTGTGTGTGTGTGTGTGTGTGTGTGTTTTGCAGGAAATGATTATGCGGGACTCTGCTGGTTGGGATCTGGGTCCAGAGCTGGATCACTTCAGCAGCCGCACGCGCCGCGCCCTGCAGTACATGAACCCAAACAAAATCAACATGGACCTGATTCTGGACCTGCTCGCATACCTGGGTAACCCTTAATGACCCTGAGTGACTCTCCGTAACCTTGAGCGATCCCAAATAACCTGAATAACCTTGAAAAGCACTTCTTCAATCTCCGTCTCATTTACTGTATCTGTCATATTCAGATAGATCTCCCCAGTTCGCGGAGATGGACGGGGCGGTGCTGGTGTTTCTGCCCGGGCTGGCCCACATTCAGCAGCTCTATGACCTTCTGAGCACCGACAAGAGATTCAGCTCCAAGGACAGGTGATTCCTCCTAAAAGCTGTCTGTTCAAAAACCAGCGGATCTCTGATATCTCTGATACGCTATATGGACAAAAGTATTGGGACACACCTCTTAATCATAGAATTTAGGTGTCTGATTCAGTCCCATTCAGCCACAGATGTATAAAATCCAGCCTCTAGTCCTGCAGTCTGTCTTTCCTCCACACATCAGTGAAAGAACGGGAGGTTCTGAAGAGCTCACTGAGCTCCAGCGTGGTTCTGTATGTAATAGGAGACACCGCTGCACCAACAACTACAAGTCAGCTGGTGAAATCTCCTCCCTCCTAGATCTTCCTCCATCAGCTGTGAATGGTGTTATTATTGAACAGTGGAAGAGTTTAGGAGGAACAGCTCACAGAGAGCAGCTCAGCCACCGAGTGTCTGTCAGACCACGTAAAGTTACAGAGTGGGGTCAGGGCCGAGTGCTGAGCTCAGAGCAGAGTGCAGAAAAGCCTCCAACTGACTCAGTAACTGCAGCAGAGCTCCAGACCTGCTCTGGCATTAATTAACATCAGTACAGAAACTGTGCACCAGGAGCTTCATGGCATGGATTTTCATGGCCAAGCAGCTGCATGCAAGCCTTACGTCACTAAGAACAATGCTTAGCGTTAGGTGGAGTGGTGTGAAGCGCACCTCACTGGACTCTGGAGCAGTGGACCTGTGTTCTGTGGAGTGATGTACACGCTTCTCTGTCTGATGCAGTCTGATGGACGAGTCTGGGATTGGCGAGGCCAGGAGAACGTTAGTTACCTGCCTGACTGCACTGTGCTAGCTGTAAAGTTTGGTGGAGGGGGGATAATGCTATGAGGGTGTTTATCAGGGGTTGGCCTACAGGCCCCTTAGTTCCAGTGACGGGAATCTTACTGCTTCAGCAGACCTTCTGGAGACATTCTGGACAGCTGTTCACTCCCCCAGCATGGCCGACTGTGCCCCAGTGCACAAAGAAAGCTCCATAAATGCTTAGTTGGGTGAGTTTGGTGTGGACAAACTCTACTGACCGTCACAGAGCCCTGACCTCAACCCCTTTAAACCTTCAACCCCTTTGGGATGAACTAGAATGGAGATTGCGATTGAGATTGCGAGATTGCAGGTCCTCTCGTCCCACAACATCAGTGTCTGACCTCACAGAAGCTTTTTCTGGACGAACAGGCAAAGCTTCCCACAGACATACTCCAACATCTTGTAGAAAGCCTTCCTAGAAGAGTGGAAGCTGTTAGAGCTGCAAAAGGGGACTGACTCCATATTAATGCCTATGGGTTTAGAATAGGAGAACATGAAAGCTTGTCTAGGTGTCCCAATACTTTTGTCCCTATAGTGTATTGCAACACTATTGTTTGTTTACTCCATTAAAATCCATGTTAATAATGTATATAAGAATGATTATATGATAAGTGATTGTTGTTTTTGTTTAGATATAAGCTGATAGCGCTTCACTCCACGCTCTCCTCACAGGACCAGGCCTCAGCCTTCACAGTGCCTCCTGCTGGTGTGAGAAAGGTACTGCTCTGTTTTAGTTCCTTTGTTTGTTTGTGTTGTAATGTGTAGAGCAGTAGAGTAAGTGTGTGTGTGTGTGTGTGTGTGTGTGTGTGTGTGTTTTCAGATTGTTCTGTCCACAAACATCGCTGAGACAGGAGTCACTATTCCAGATGTGGTGTTTGTTATCGATACGGGGAAAACGAAAGAGAACCGGTAAGAGAAGAGCGCTCACCTGCTCGGCTCGGTCGTTCACTTTCAGAAAAGCGAGTAACCCCGTGTGTTCCTCTGTCTGGTGTTCAGGTATCACGAGAGCAGTCAGATGAGCTCTCTGGTGGAGACGTTTGTGAGTAAAGCCAGCGCCCTCCAGAGGCAGGGCCGAGCAGGACGAGTGAGAAGCGGATTCTGCTTTAGACTCTACCCCAAATTCAGGTGTGTGATTAACTCCGGGTGTAGTTTTACAGCCTGTTGTTCTCATGAGAATCTAACAGTGATCACGCTGTTGTAGAATGTGGCTCCTACCAGCCTACTACTACTAACTACTACTAATACTGATACTAGTACTGCTACTACTACCAGCCTCCTACTACTAACTACTACTACTACTGATACTAGTACTTCTACCAGCCTACTACTACTAACTATTACTAATACTGATACTAGTACTTCTACAACTACCAGCCTACTACTACTACTACTAACTACTACTAACATTGATACTAGTACTTCTACAACTACCAGCATACTACTACTAACTACTACTAACTACTACTACTACTGATACTAGTACTTCTACAACTACCAGCCTACTACTACTAACTACTATTACTACTAACTACTACTACTACTGATACTAGTACTTCTACAACTACCAGCCTACTACTACTAACTACTATTACTACTAATTACTACTACCAACTACTACTAATACTGATACTAGTACTTCTACAACTACCAGCCTACTACTACTAACTACTACTACTAATACTGATACTAGTACTTCTACAACTACCAGCCTACTACTACTAACTACTACTACTACTACTGATACTAGTACTTCTACAACTACCAGCCTACTACTACTAACTACTACTACTACTGATACTAGTACTTCTACAACTACCAGCCTACTACTACCAACTACTACTAATACTGATACTAGTACTGCTACTACTACCAGCCTACTACTACTAACTACTACTACTACTACTACTGATACTAGTACTTTTACAACTACCAGCCTACTGCTAATACTGATTACTACTAATACTGATACTGTCACTACTACTAATGCTACTACTAATACTGTAACTACTACTACTACAACAACTTATACAAGTACTACTAGTATCAGTAGTAATATTAGTACTACTAATGCTACTACTACTGATACTAATACAACTGATACTACTAGTAGTACTAATACTAGTATTACTAATGCTGCAGCTTCTACTACAAATACAACTACTGCTGCTGCAATTGATAAAGCATCTACTAACTACTACTACTGATACTGGCACTACTACTACTAATGCTACTACTACTAATATTAGTATTAATACTACAACTGTATACTACTTAAACTGGCACTACTACTACTAGTACTAATGCTACTACTAATGCTACTAGTACTAATATTAGTATTACTACTACTTCTGCTGCTAATACTAATAACTACTACTGCTTTTACTATTAATGCTGCTAATATGAATACTGAAATTAATATTCCTACTCCTGCTAATATTAATAATAATGCAACACTGTGGGGATTTCTGTCTCCTGCAGGTTTAACAGCTTCATTGATTACTCCAAGCCGGAGATCCTGAGGGTTCCACTCGAGGAGCTCTGTCTGCACATCATGGTGACGTAACACCCGGTTCACACTTCTTCAGATAAAAATGTGATCTACCACATTACTTTCACACTCATCATCACTGTGGAGCAAATGGAAGTCATTCTGAAGCATTTCAATTGGCCCATCATCAAGAACGTTTGTTTTCACAACCTGAAAAATGGAAAAAATGGAGACGCAAGGTTTTTGCAGGACAGCACCAACTAAAGTTTAGTTTAATCCCCCTGTGTAAATCAGAAAGCTGCTGATCTGCTCAGTAAATCACTGATATTAGAATAAACACTAATAATAACACTCCTACAGAAAGTGGTGGAGGTTCTCCATCACTGTGTTCATCATTAGAACATCTCCAAAGTTCTCCTCTCTCATGGAGTCTAGTATTATTTAGAGTTCTCCTCAGATCAACACCTGGTTTGGTGGTAAATCAGGGCTTAATGATGGTAAATGAGGTGAGCTGCTGCTGCTGCTGCTGCTGCTGATGGAGGTGAACACATCCTCCACGCTGTGCTGCTGGACTGGGGGGCGTCCAGGAGAACCCTGGAGGAACCGAGCTCTGTTCTTCAGACTAGCTCACCGACAAGATCTCACTACTTTCTCTCTTCAGAATGAGAAGCTCTTGATTCTCCTTTTTACTGGATTCATGTTCAGCTGCTTTATCTGTTCTGATGAGATCTGGAGCTTCTACAGTAGAACCTCTTATTACGACACACACACACACACACACACACACTCATACTGGCTGTTCTCTCTGTGTTTGTGAGTAGAAGTGCGAGTACGGCTCCCCGGAGGAGTTCCTGTCCCGTGCACTGGACGCCCCTCAGCAGCAGGCTGTGTGTAATGCGGTCGGCCTGTTGAGGAAGATCGGCGCCTGTGAGCAGGAGAGCCACACGCTCACCCCACTCGGCCACCACCTCGCCTGCCTGCCTGTCAACGTCAAAATCGGCAAGATGCTCATCTTCGGCGCCATCTTGGGCTGCCTGGAGCCCATCGTGAGTTCAACCTTAGCCTACAGCAGAAATCCGAGTGTTTCAGTCTGGACTGCTTTTTCAATATAAGACAGCCAGTCAGAACAGAGCTCATTTAAATATACACTACATGTCCAAATGTTTGTGGACACCCCTTCTAATGAAGGCATTCAGTTACTTTAAGTTGCACCTATTGCTGACACAGATGTGCAAATGCACACACACAGCTTGTCTAGTCCCTGTAGAGAAGAAGTACTGCCAATAGAATAGGACTCTCTGGAGCAGATCAATAAACTACAGTCTAACACCAGGCGTGGGCTAGAGGGGTAAAAAGCCCCCCAGCATTGAGCTGTGGAGCAGTGGAAGAACTGTGTTCTCTGGAATGATGGTGGTGGAGCTCCATCCAGTACTTTTGGGATGAGTTGGGGTTGATCATCCAACATCCTGACCTCACTAATGCCTTTGTGGCTGAATGCCATCAAATCCTCACAGCAGAAATATGTGGAAAGGGCAGATTCGAAGCTTAGATGAGGAGAGGAGGAGGTATTTAAAGCAGCATTATGGAGAACCTGCATTTCTTGCTCCTGGGCTCCCCCTACAGTCAGGAAGTGGGGTTTGTGCTCTGAGCCTCCAATAAAAGGACACACATTCTAGTGAGCATTGTCCAAATGTTTGCGGACACTCCTTCTAATGAATACATTTAGCTACTTTAAGTTGCACCTAGTACTGCCAATAGAATAGGACTCTCTGGAGCAGATCAATAAACATGAACCAATTGGCTCCATGCTGCCTAATGCCAGGCATGGGCTAGTAGAGGGGTATAAAGCCCCCAGTATTGAGCTGTGGAGCAGTGGAGGAACTGTGATGTTCTCTGGAATGATGGAGGTGGAGCTCCATCCAGTACTTTTGGGATGAGCTGGGGATGATCATCCAACATCCTGACCTCACTAACGCTTTTGTGGCTGAATGCCATCAAATCCTCACAGCTATGCTCCTCCTCCAAAATCTAGTAGAAAGTCTTCTTCTCTGGACAGTAGAGACAGTTACTCCAACAGAGGCAGTAGAAACTCTTTTAATATCCTTGATTTCAAAAGAAACCTGGAATGAGCAGGTGTCCAAATACTTATGTGATTATTGTGTATTAGTGTTAAACGCATATTGATAAAAACAGCATGTTTAATTCCAAAAAGTAATTAAATGTTAGTTAATGAAACTATAGTAATTTTAGGTTTATCATATAGATAAGGGTCATAGAGGGTCATTGGCTCTTTGGTTCCTATTAATAATGACGTTTCTCCTCTGCAGGCGACAATAGCTGCAGCAATGTCTGAGAAGTCTCCGTTCTCCACCCCAATGAGCAGGAAGGAAGAGGCTAATCTGGCCAGAGACGCGTTAGCCATCGCCAGCTCAGACCACCTCACCATCTACAACGCTTATCTGGGGTGTGTACACTAACCCTGAGATACGCTGCACAACCTTATAATCTTTAGCTGCTTGTGGCAGCTTGGATTTAAAAGTGTCCAAATGTCTGTGGACATCCCTTTCTAATGAGTGCATTCAGCTACTTTAAGTTGTACAAATGCATACAGACACACACAGCTTGTCTAGTCCCTGTAGAGAAGAAGTACTGCCAATAGAATAGGACTCCCTGGAGCAGATCAACATCATGAACCTATTGGCTCCATGCTGCCTAATAATGCCAGGCGTGGGCTAGTAGAGGGGTATAAAGCCCCCCAGCATTGAGGAGCTGTGGAGCAGTGGAAGAACTGTGTTCTCTTGAATGATGGTGGTGGAGCTCCATCCAGTACTTTTAGGATTAGTTGGGAAGGATGAAGTTGGGTGGTGATCATCTTCCAACGTCCTGAACTCAGTAACGCTCATGTTGCTGAATGCAATCAAATCCTCCATAGAAAGTCTTCTTCTCTGGACAGTAGAGACAGTTACTCTAACAAAAGCAGGATCAACTCTTTTTAATACCCATGATGCAATAAACGAGCAGGTGTCCCAATACTTTTGTCAATAAAGTTTATACAGATTTTTCAACCAGATTTAACCCTTTTGATCACTGCGCACTGTAGGTGGAGGAGCGCCCGCAGTGAGGGAACGCGTGCTGAGATGATCTACTGCAGGAAACACTTCCTGAACCGAACTGCACTCATCACCATCGAGGTAACTGTCTCTCAGTGCCTCACTGAACACACAGTGCTAATGGTGTGAGTGACTCCGCACTAAACGCACACACTCGGCCTGGTTCTGACTCGTCTGGGTTCTGACACACTTGGGTCCTGAGGCTTTGCAGGTTTTGCAGGTACACCCTTTTGTTTGGTTGTTCACATCAGTCTAAGCAGACGCTGCTGAGGTCCTGGGGTATTACCTAGGTCCACAGCTCTGACCCGCCATGGCATGGGTGGCACCGGACCTCTGAGGGTGTCCTGTGGTATCCGGACAGTTTTAGACAGTTACTTTAAGTCCTGTAAGTTCTGAGGTGGGACCTCCATGAGCATCAGTAAGAGCTTTGGGCGTCCATGACCCTGGTAGGTACTGACCATAGCATACTGGGAACACCCGACAAGACTTGCCTGATGTTTTGGAGATGTTCTGACCCAAACGCCTAGCCATCAGAGTCCATTTTTTTCCTGCTTCCACAACTTCATCTTCTTTAAGAACTGACTCTTCACTTGCTGCCTGATATATCCACCCCTTCACTACGTCAGTGGTTTTAATGTTATGGCTGATCAGTGTATGATGGATCATGACTACAGTAGAACCACTGGGGGGAATTACAGTGACCCAATGACTGATAAAGTACTGTGTCCATTTTCCACTATCAGAATGTAAAGCAGGAGCTGATCCGGATGGTGGAGCAGACCGGCTTCAGCAGAACCTCGCAGGCCCGCTCCAAAACAAAAGGCCCAGCATCCCTCTCCAAACAAGACACGCCGGTTCTGGCAGCGGTTCTGACCGCTGGGCTTTACGACAGCGTGGGCCGGACCCTGTACACCCCCTCGGTGGACCTGCAGGAGCGTGTGGCCTGCACGGTGGAAACAGCGCAGGGGAAAGCTCAGGTCCACCCGTCCTCCATTAACCGCAACCTGCAGACTCACGGCTGGCTGCTCTACCAGGAGAAGGTGTGGGTTACAGAACCTCATCATAAAGTGATGCCTACTGGCAATTCCAGCTCAAGACCAGGTTCTGCTGGCTGCTGGTTTCAGATGCGATGCTGTAAGCAGATCTTTGATGGTCAGAGTGATTAAAAAGCTGACCATCCAGAGGAAGATGCAGTCTGTACTGGTAAACCAGCTGGTTGACCAGCTTATCTCCTGACCAACATCATTTTAACTTGAGATGAGCTGATAGACCAAGCAGTCCATCAGTTTGTTTGCTGGTTGTCCGGCTGGTTGACCAGTTTGGTAAAGATGTTCAACCAGCTCGGTCAAGCTCTTGACCAGCATAGTGTAGATGTTTTAACATGAGTATCAGTATGACCAGCCTGACCAAGCTGGTCGTGAAGCTGGTCGTGAAGCTGGTCTTCAAGCAGCTAGTTTGGTCCACAAGCTTGGTTATGTTGGCCATGCTGGTCAACCAGCCCACTATTAATGATCTGAATTAGCCTAAACATAAACATAATTAATTGCATTAATTAGTATATTTGCATATTCATGTAACTACATGGAATAGTCCAGTACAGTGAGGACTGGGCGGGCATTGACCGCTCGGATGATTCTCAGTTAATCTTAGTTACCAGTACTTTCCACCTCTGCTATAAATGATGGAGCTGAATTTGTGTGTGCCTGTGTTTCCACCCCCAGGTGAAGTACTCAAAGGTTTACCTGCGGGACACCACCCTCATCTCCCCGTTCCCGATCCTGCTGTTCGGGGGGGAAATCGACGTCCAGCACCGCGACCGACTGACCACTGTGGATGGATGGATTCCTTTCCAGGTTAGAACATCCACTCACTCCTTCTTCAGAGTGGAGGCAGGAACAAGCTTTACCCATAATTCCGAGTAACGGCTGAGTTCAGTTCACACTTTCCACTTTCAAGTATGTCTGTGCTTATTTTTTCCCATCAAGGCTCCGGTGAGAATCGGGGTGATCTTTAAACACCTCCGCAAACTCATAGACTCTCTGCTGGACAAGAAACTGGCCAACCCCAAAATGAACCTGGAAGGTATTTCATATCTAAACAACACCGAACCTCCACCAGCCGCTCTTCCTGTGGAGACGGTTTTAATGAGTTTCCAGTAATTAATCATCTGTTTCTGCTCTTTGCTCAGATGAGAAGACCATACAGATCATCGTCGAGCTGATTAAGTCGGAGAAGCAGCTCCGGTGAAGCTCCCAGCAAGCAGCAAGTGTTCCCCAGTACCCAAGTGTTTCCAAGCTTTACAGAACGCTGTTTAACCCCAATGAGAGACTGTAGCTCCGCCTCCTCAGTGTATATCACAATACCTACATTTAGAGCGTTATTAATATTCACCCTAATGAGAGACTGTAGCTCCGCCTCCTCAGTGTATATCACAATACCTACATTTAGAGTTATTAATATTCACCCTAATGAGAGACTGTAACTTTGCCCTATATATCACAACCCTCTAAATGTAGATATACACCCAGGATATGCACTGAGGAGGCGGAGCTACAGTCTCTCATTAGGGTGAATATTAATAACGCTCTAAATGTAGGTATTGTGATATACACTGAGGAGGCGGAGCTACAGTCTCTCATTAGGGTGAATATTAATAACGCTCTAAATGTAGGTATTGTGATATACACTGAGGAGGAGGAGCTACAGTCTCTCATTAGGGTGAATATTAATAACGCTCTAAATGTAGGTATTGTGATATACACTGAGGAGGCGGAGCTACAGTCTCTCATTAGGGTGAATATTAATAACGCTCTAAATGTAGGTATTGTGATCTACACTGAGGAGGCAGAGCTACAGTCTCTCATTTGGATTGAATCGTTTTTTTACCAGCGTTTTGTAAAGCTTGTCCAACCTTACAACAGTAGCTATGAAAGAGCGCGTTTGTGGGCGGAGCCTGGAGAGAACAATTGGCATAAAACATTTCACTATGGTTTTGGGCTGCACAATATATCGTTTGTTAATTGTTATCATGTTATCGGTATTGCAGTTCTGACATGGCTTGCAACATGCAAATGAGCCCTTAGGTATATTTACTTTGGCCTTTGAGCATCCCTGACCAATCACAGCCTCCGATGAGTGAGTGTTCTGTGGGTGTTCTGATGAATCGAGGTGTATGTTTACATTTACAGCATTTATCTGAGCTCTTATCCAGAGCTCTTACATCTGGATGTGCTTCATGATCCACAGGTAGGAGAACGTAGAGTTTGGAGTCTAACCCAAGAACCCTCTTGGTGTGTTTGCACAGCTGGAGGAATTGAACCCCAGTTACGTATTATGGTACACCAACTGCTCTACAAGGTGCTTTCTAACCTAAGCAGAAGGAACTTGTTTTGGTTGAAGTAGTCCATGCCAGGTCACACTTCTTCACTAAAATGGAAATAAATATATATATTAAATAAAAATAAATATACTGCAAGGTTACAGTTGCAATCTGCACCAATATAATCACTGTATAATATCTGTCCATATTGTGCAGCCCTGCTTTAGTTTCTTTTTGTTTTTGTATTCCAACATTAGCCTTCAGCTCATCAGCTAACAGGGCCAGAGGTGTCCCAGATGTTGTGATGAACAGAGACGGTGATATGAAATTTGGTGTGTATAATTTTGTTTTTATTTTTTGCTGTGTACATGTGTCGCCAAATCAGAATAAAGGTATTTTAACACAGAATAAGTCATTTTTATTTTCTCTTGCATGAGAATTCCATCAGTTTCCAATATTTCAACATAATAACATGTCTAAGATGAAGGTGAAGGGAAGCAGACGTCTCTACTAAAAGCTCCTCACAGAAAGTTCTTCACCTAATGGTGATGAAGACCATGCCTGATGCCTGAGACACGGTTCTGAGAAGAGTTTGCCACTATTTTGCCATAATGATGAAAATTATATACAGCATATGGACAAAAGTATGTGGACACCTGACTATGAGCTATGTGAGCTTGTTTAACGTCCCATTCCAAAACAATATGCAAAATCATGAAGAGAATATCTTTCACAATGTTACACTAAACTCTCTGTATATACTTATACTTATACCTATATATACTTATACCTACTCCTCTATATACTTTCTTTAAAAAGTATGTATAGGGGAAGAAAAGATGTATATAAGCAGAGTTTGGGAGCCAAAAAGTACAATTTCATTGGGCAATTTAATGTGAAATGCTAGAACAATGGGTATGTGTGTATGTATATATGTGTATATATGTATATATGTATGTGTATATATATATATATATATATTTAAATGTATGTATATATGTATGTGTATATATATATATATATATATATATATATATTTAAATGTATGTATGTATATATGTATGTGTATATATATATATGTATATATATTTAAATGTATATATGTATATATGTATGTGTATATATATATATGTATATATAATGTGTGTATGTATATATATATATATACATATACATATGTGTGTGTGTGTATATATATATATATACATATACATATGTGTGTGTGTATATATATATATATATACATACATATATACATACATTTAAATATATATACATATATATATACACATACATATATACATACATACATTTAAATATATATACATATATATATACACATACATATATACATACATACATTTAAATATATATATATATTATACACACATAATTAAAAGGCTTCTATAGTATAAAGTAATAAAACTGTTAAAAGTAACAGTACTGAGCACTGTCTGTAGTTCTATTGAATAGTATTGAACAGTAATTAGTATATACAGTCTATATATCTCTATTTTATATATTATGTATATATATATATATATAATTACACTACTGAGTTCAGCGTCTCTCAGCAGCGCGAGTTCTGATTCTGACCCGCGCGCGCGTTCGGCGGGGTTCTTTACCGGTTGGCGCGCGATGCCCAGTCGCTATGCACGCGCCTGCCTGACGACCATACAACTCCAACGGTCAGCTCGTGCAGAGTAATGCGGGTTATTTCCCACCAGTTTTCACACAAACCCCGCCTCCTAAAGAAGGACTGGATCGCGGCTCTCCGCCATGCTGCGCTGTGATTGGTTAGTAACGGCGTAGGGCGAGCTGTTCTACTACTAGCCAATCACCGTGCGCGAAGGGGCGGGGCTTGTCAGAATACGAGTGGGAAATAAAAACATGGCGGTCGCCGAGGCGGTCAGTCTCTACACAGCGGCGGAATGAGACTGTTTCAGCCTGAGGTAAAAACACACCTGCACACCTGTACAACTGCACACCTGTACACCTGCACACCTGTACAACTGCACACCTGTACACCTGCATACCTGTACAACTGCACACCTGTACAACTGCATACCTGCACACCTGCACACCTGTACAACTGCACACCTGCATACCTGCACACCTGTACAACTGCACACCTGTACAACTGCACACCTGCACACCTGTTCAGGTTAAATAAGGCGCCTAGAGGAGGGAGAGTAAAGATCTGTCTGTTCATCATCAGGATCATCAGCCCTGGTCAGGAGATGACTCTGCCGGTGAGATCCTGTTGGACTTTAATTCAGGTGAGTTTACAGGTGATTTACTGTTACCTCTTATTTACTACAGTAATGTTATTTCTTATTTATACAATTATATATATAATGTATAAAAAATAGCTTTTAAATTAGCATTTTACTTTAACTGTTATTTAATATTAATAATATAAATTAAATGAGTAAATAATAAATAAATAATATAATAATTGTATAAATAAAAAATACAGTACTGTAATAAATAATGATATTTTTATTTATAAAATTATTGTATATATATAATGTATAGAAAAATAGCTTTTAAATTAGCATTTTAACTGTAACTTTAATATTGTATATATTATATATTAAGTATATATATAATATATTAAGTTATTATATTAATATAATAATATTATATTAATAATATAAATAAAATGACTGGCCATATAAAACATATAATGCAAATAACATATAAGGCAAAAATTAGAATTATAATGATGATAGAATTAAACATATAGCAATAAAAACACCTATATATACTAGTTATAACTATATATATATTTTTTACATATTTCTGTATATATATATATATATGTGTGTGTGTGTGTATATATGTATGTATATATATATATATATATAATTGTTTTTGTTGTTGGCTGGTTACAATACAATGATACATTAATGTTTTATAAAATGTATGTTCTGGTTGTTCAGAGGAATCTCTCTGCACAGACTCATCAGAGATTCTCACACTGGAAGCTGGGGAGCCCACCAGAGACCACCTGGATAATACCCTGGATCTTAACAGACAGGTGAGATTATTGCCCTCTTTATTTAGGGTATTTATTTGGTGTTGAAATAATAATAGTAACAGTGCAGAACAGTTGGAGCCACATATTTGCACATAACTGTACATACACTGTGTGAAGCTGACCTGCTGAAGTGACGGTCAGGACGTTCCTCTCTGAGGACCTCGCAGAGCTGAACAGTGGTGTAGAGAAAGACAGAAGCACGAGAGGCAGCTCGTGCCAGTGTGTGGTAAAAGTGAATTTCTCCATCTCGCGCTCTTCTATATCTGTACTTCTCCTTTCTGGAGACAGAAACTCGTCACAGCTTTCCTCTGAGCAATTAGACACACAGATAATTACTGGCCACTTTATCAGAAACCCCTAGCCCTGTGCTGCTTATGAAGTGGCAAGTAAGTGGATCCACAACATAGGTGTTTCTGATAAAGTGGCCAGCGAGTGCAAGCACAAGTTAGTAGGCGTTTCTAATAAAGTGGCCAGTGAGTGGAAGCACAAGTTAGTAGGCGTTTCTAATAAAGTGGCCAGTGAGTGGAAGCACAAGTTAGTAGGCGTTTCTAATAAAGTGGCCAGTGAGTGGAAGCACAAGTTAGTAGGCGTTTCTAATAAAGTGGCCAGTGAGTGGAAGCACAAGTTAGTAGGCGTTTCTAATAAAGTGGCCAGTGAGTGGAAGCACAAGTTAGTAGGCGTTTCTAATAAAGTGGCCAGTGAGTGGAAGCACAAGTTAGTAGGCGTTTCTAATAAAGTGGCCAGTGAGTGCAAGCACAAGTTAATAGGGGTTTCTGATAAAGTGGCCAGTGAGTGGAAGCACAAGTTAATAGGGGTTTCTGATAAAGTGGCCAGTGGTAGAAATACAAGTTAGTAGGTGTTTCTAATAAAGTGGCCAGTGAGTGGAAGTTCAAGTTAGTAAGAGTTTCTGATAAAGTGGCCAGTGAGTAAAAGCACAGGGTAGATGTTTCTAATATAGTGGCCAGTGAGTGGACACACAAGTTAATAGGTGTTTCTAATAAAGTGGCCATTAAGTGGAAGCACAGGGTAGGTGTTTCTAATAAAGTGGCCAGTGGTAGAAATACAAGTTAGTATGGGTTTCTGATAAAGTGGCCAGAGAGTGGAAGTTCAAGTTAATAGGGGTTTCTGATAAAGTGGCCAGTGTGGGAAAGTTTAAGAAGTGCAATGTAGGGGTTTCCAATAAAGTGGCCAGTGTGTAGAAGTACAAAAGTGCAAGGAAGGTGTTTCTAATAAAGTGGCCAGTGATTGGACACACAAGTTAGTGGGTGTTTCTGATAAAGTGGCCAGTGAGTGAAAGTACAAGAAGTGCAAGGCAGGTGCTTGTAATGGCTGGTGTGATTTTTCTCCATGTTAGTTTGATGACCAGTGAAATGTCCAAACTGCAGAGAGGGTTTATGGTTTAGGATTCGAAGAGACCTTAAATGGGGTCATTTTTTTGGTGCCATATTCGGCAGTTGTTTGGTCTGTGAGTGGTTCTGTTGGTGCAGAGTGGATGAATCACCGTCTCTGCTGTTTCCAGGGCTCATGTTGCTCTCTGGAGTGCTCGATAAGTGAATAATGGAATATTTCCCCCCTCTCTGAAGCTCCGTGCCTCTCTGCAGAGGAAACAGGAGGAAATCTCGGCCTTAAAGGAGAAGAACACTCAGCTGAAGGAGTTGGCCAAGCAGACTGAGCATTACGCTGCTATAATGGACGTAAGTCACACTTAACAGCCACTACACTATACTTCCACTCACTGGCCACTTTAGTAGAAACACCTACCACCTTGTACTTCTGTTTACTGGCCACTTTATTAGAAACCCCTACCACCTTGTACTTCTGTTTACTGGCCACTTTATCAGAAACACCTTTATCTTGTATGTAAGCTAATACCTGCTATTAAGCCTGAGTTCTAATGTTGAGCAAAGAGGTTTTCCACAGCCAGGGGGCGCCATAACATTCACCCTGAGTTTATTAACCTCAACAGCACATGACTTCAGCTTCTGCTGTTGTGTTTCCTTTTTTTAAGGCCCTCATACCGCAGCCTGTGTCACACCCGGCTTCTGGACACACACCGCTCACACACTGCTGCAGCGCTGAGCTATCAGAATGGCATTTCACAGCGTCAGAGGATTCCTGGCTCCCGTCTGCCTCCATAAACACACCGCAGGCCTGCTCACACACACGTGGGGTAAAGAGGCAGTTATGGCCCACTGACCATGGTGGGTACTCAAGATCCAACCAAGACCCTTTCCCAGGACATTCTGACCAAGACCCCTACACAAGAAGGTCTGACCAAGACCCCTACACAAGAAGGTCTGACCAAGACCCCTACTCAAGAAGGTCTGACCAAGACCCCTACTCAGGACGTCTTGACCAAGCCCCCGATTCAAGGAAGTCTGACCAAGACCCTTTCTCAGGACGTCCTGACCATGACCCCTACTCAAAGCGTTCTGACCAAGACCCTTTCCCAGGACAGTCTGACCAAGACCCCTACTCAAGAAGATCTGACCAAGACCCCTACTCAAGAAGGCCTGATCAAGACCCTTTCTCAGGACGGTCTGACCAAGACCCCTACTCAAGAAGATCTGACCAAGACCCCTACTCAAGAAGGCCTGATCAAGACCCTTTCTCAGGATGTTCTGACCAAGACCCCTTCTCAAGACGGTCTGACCAAGACTCTTTCTCAGGACAGTCTGACCAAGACCCCTACTCAAGAAGGTCTGACCAAGACCCCTACTCAAAATGTTTTGACCAAGACCCCTACTCAGGACAGTCTGACCAAGACCCCTTTTCAGGACAGTCTGACCAAGACCCCTACTCAAGAAGGTCGGACCCAGACTCAAGGTTCATGAACAGTGTGAACAGTTTCCTTGAAGAAAGTGCTGGAACAATCAGCCCTGATCCAAAAAGGCTGAAACTGGACCTAGAGCGTCTTCAGCTGGACTCAGAACAATTCTATTCTCCATCAAAACAACCTGAACAGGTTCCTCTGAAACCCACAGAAAGATCCCCTTCAGACCAGACTCATCATTGCTCACTGAACACAGAGGTGATCCAGGTGTTTGGAGCTTTCCATGGGTTGAAGGTTCTGACGGCCAGACGCTCCGTCGCCTCTGACCGTTCAGATGGCGGAAGAGATGGGGCTGTTTGTTTTAAAACCTCAGTCAGAGAGCACAGCACGGTCCGGACCAACGTCTTCCCGCACGGAAAAACCTTCACCTCTCACACACCTGACGGCAGCTGCAGGTTCCTCTGGGTTCCAAACCAGAACTGAACCATTTCCTCTTTTCGCAGATGTGTGTTTTAGATCAAACATTTGCAAACGTTCATCAACCAGAAGCTCTAATCTAGAACATTCCTCTCACATTAAACCTCCTTTTAAAGGGGAATTCCTCCAGTTCAGAGTCAGGGATTGGTGGGTTTGGTGTGAAACACTCGGTTCTCGATAACCTCCCTCAGTCAGAGCTGTGGTTCTACAGTGGAGGTGAAGGGAAGCAGACGTCTGAAGCTCTAATAAAAAGAAGCTCCTCACAGAAAGTTCTTCACCTAATGGTGATGAAGACGCTGCCTGATGCCTGAGACACTGTTCTACCAGAGTTCTGAGAAGAGTTCGGCTCTAGAACCTGCTTTTAAAACCAGATCATTAAAATGGTGGAGGGATACATGCTGCAGGGTGTAGTGTGGCTACAGAAAGTAGTCCCTAAAGAAAACTGCATTAGTTCAGATTCTCTATTCACTGTTTTACCTTCATCATCATCATCATCATCATCATCATTCCATATAAAACTCAGAAGACTCGTGTAGCTGCACTGGTGGGTTTGAATAGGAGATAAATTATGGGCTATATCTGTATTGTAGTCATGGCAACCAACATCTGGTTCCATTCACCTTCACTGTTGAGAAATCAGAGTGGGTCAGTTTCTCTACAGTGAAGCTCACCAGACCCACCCAAACCCCCGAATCACAAACCACCCCGTCACACAATACGACCTGAATCCATCTGAATGATTTTCTCAGTAAATGTCCTGGTAAGAAGCCAGTGTGCACCTACTGACCTTTTCTACACTGTTTTTAAGCATGTTTGGTCACACTGGTCAGTCTTGATGTGCATCATAAACTCAACTGATTAACCATAGATTGAAATGCTGGATTGGTTCGTTTGGTTGGAGCATCACAACAAACATCACACATCCAATCGAGACAAATGAAATGTTCCTTACAGGGATTTCACAGCATTGCTGTGAGGATTTGATTGCATTCAGTGACAAAAGCGTTAGTGAGGTCAGGATGTTGGATGATCATCCCCAACTCATCCTAAAAGTACTGGATGGAGCTCCACCACCATCATTCTAGAGAACACAGTTCTTCCACTGCTCCACAGCTCCTCAATGCTGGGGGGCTTTATACCCCTCTAGCCCACGCCTGGCATTATTAGGCAGCATGGAGCCAATAGGGTCAGAGAGTCCGGTTCTATTGGCAGTACTTCTTCACTATAGGAACTAGACAAGCTGTGTGTGTGTATTTACACGTCTGTGCCAGCAATGAGTGCATTCATTAGAAGGGGTGTCCACAAACATTTGGACATATAGTGTAGACTGAGACTGCCTTATTGATATTATTTGTTTTAATTGTTGTTTATTTGGTGTCTCAGTTGTTGACCAATTTTGCCATTTTATTAGAATCGTTAACTCTAATTGGTTCTGAAAGTTTCACCCCCCCAAACAAGCAGAACATTGAGCAATAACATGCATTAGCTCATTAACATGACAAATCTGATTGGCTGCTGAGGTCAGGTGTAATGACCCTGACCCTAACCCTAACCCTGAGAAACACAAGACTTCTATACTGAGTGTCGGTACCGCCCAGCTTTATGAATCCGGCCCATTCTGTCCTTATTTAAACTCCCCTGTATTAAAACACTGGACTGAACAGAGCCCTCGGGCCCTTAACGGCTTAGGTCTGAGACCTGCCATGAAGAAAGAGCTCTTAATAATCAGAGAATATCCAGATTTATTAAGGCAATCATTTCTGCACAACAAGCTAACGGCAACATTTAAAGCTCCAACCAGGAAGCTGACCTCCTCGCTCCACTTACTTTATTTAACACGATTCCTGATTGGTGCTTTAACACCATAAATAAATGACATTTCTTCTCATAAAGCAACTCCAGGGTTCATTAACAGTTAACGACCTGCAACGACCCGACATATCCTTGCATAAAAACAGCATTAATAAAAAACAGAACTGACACAGAGGCTGTTTTACCACCGGACGCAAAAGTGTGGGGTCAGATTTGGCGTTTTATTGATTATCAAACTGCAAATATGTGAACATGTTACCAGGATATCGTGCTTTTGCTCGATATGGTAAATCCAGTAAATAAACCAAGCCTTGGTTGGTTGGGCCAAGCCTTTATGGGGCCCTAAGCAGATTTTTGTTTCTGGGCCCCCCTACACCATCACCTCAGCCCTAGATGCTTCATCAGTGGTGGCTCAGTGGTTAGAATGCCAGGCTATTGATAACAGGGTTGTGGGTTCGATTTAGGGCTTGGCAAGCTGCCACTGTTGGGCCCTTGGGCAAAGGCCCTTTACCCTCTCTGCTCCCCGGGTGCTGGAGTTGGCTGCCCACCGCTCTGGGTGTGTGTGTACTCACTGCCCCTAGTTTACTAGTGTGTGTGTGTGTGAGTGTTCACTACCACAGATGGGTTAAATGCGGAGGACACATTTTGCTGTACAGTGACAAATACCTGCACCTTTATCATTTCATAGGGAGAGAGATATTGCGCAATACGCTGACAGTGGCAGGAGGAGCCGATTAACCTAGTATTGGTGAGCCGACTATGAATATAAAAACATCACTTTTATCTGTGTTTTATTATTCAAATTTTTATATATATATATATTTTTATCATAATATCTTGGTGCTCTTGGGGGCCCCCATGTGGCGTTGGGGCTCTAGGAGGCCGCGCAATTCGAGTATGCCTTGGGCCGGCTCTGAAATAAACAGAGCTGTGAAATATGCAGAAGTGTAAGTGTGTCTCAGGGGACGATGTGGTAACTAACCAAGTAATTTTAACCTGGAAAATCAGACAGACGTGTCATTGGATCAGGGGTGCCCAAACTTTTGTATACGCCTATAAAACAGCCGTGTAGTGAACGTCAACGTGCGTTCGCTCTGTACCCTTCTCGGTTCGGATCGGTCCACGACGGGCTGGTTCCAGTGTTGGCTACTTTTTTGTGTGTTCTGAGAGAACAGTGTTAAAATTAACTTAGGAAGATTAAGAAAGGTCTCTGGCTAACAAGTTGGTTCCACAGGGTGGGACAGTCCGTCAACACTGGTCAAAACCTCCTGCGGTGTCCAGAATGAAGCAGGGCACCTGCAACAGAGGAACATTTAATCAACCACTTATTAATATTAGCGTTATTATTTGGATTATTAATTTTGATTAATTGTTGGTTTGGTATTGGCTGTGAGCTATAGTGTAAATACAACCTTATTAACATCTGCTATAGAGAGTCCTATTCTATTGGCAATACGTCTCTACACGGGCTAGACAAGCTGTGTGTGTGTGTGCATTTGCACATCTGTGTCAGCAATGGGTGCAGCCTAAAAAATGTGTAATGGTTTGGTATTGGCTGTGAGCTATAGTGTAACTTAATAATGAAAAAATTAATAATCAAATATTAAACTATTGTTATTAATAACAGAGAATATATACAAATTTCACCGCTATTACTATTATATAACACTGGCTTTATATACAAAGTGTGCATTACCTGGGAAAATGAGTAAATAAGTGTTTATCTGCTCAGTAAAACACTGATATTAGAATAAACACTAATAACATTCAGAAACGTGCGGCGCTGAGTGACCCCTACCTCGGTCAGCCGTGAGTTAGTATCTGATTAGACTGTATCCTGTGTTATCTATAGTTGAATACGTCACGTCACCTAAAAGAGAAAGGACAGAAGAACAGGATCAACTCAACCCACTAATTAAACCCGTCCACTATGTGGAGAAACATCATGAGAAGGTTCGGGGTCATACTTTCAGTATTTGTTGGGGGAGGCACCGGCCCTCGCCTGTAAGAGAGGAGAACAGAGACGGAGAGAAAAAAACACAAGTGTAAAACAGCAGTTTAACACATGGGCGTAGCTCTGTAAAAGTGTCGGGACGAGGTAGAAACTGTCAGAACTGTCACAAGTACACGAAACACTGTGTGTCATCACTGTAAGAGGTGTGCAGAGCACCCTGAAGCCCTCTGGGGAAATTGGGAAATAATGATTAAATTTAATTATTAAGTAATTTTGGTATTTAAACAAAGTAAGTGAAAATATCAGAAATATAAGTCAGAGGTTTAAATAGAGGCAATAATATCCAGATAATTAGTCATAATTTTAAGAAAATAGGTCAAAACATCTGAAATGTAACTATAATATATATATATATATATATATATAGAGAGAGAGAGAGATAGATACATAATATTATATATATTATATATAACTATATTGTATATGATCCATAATAACAGCAGATACATATAGCCAGAATATGTCCTAAATATAATTTGAGGTCAAGATATATAAAATATAACTATATCATATATATCACATATAACTATATTGTACATATAACCCATAATAGAATTTCAACACAACAGATTTGAATATGCAGAATATGTTTAAAATTCAACAATATTAGTCATACTATCCAGAATGTCATCATTTTGACAAAATAGATCAAATTATTCAAAAAGTACCTATATAATATATATCATATATAACTATATTGTATACAATCCATAATATAATTTCAACACAACAGATATGAATAACAATATTAGTATTAGTCATACTATCCAGAATGTCATAATTCTGACAAAATAGGTCAAAATATTCTAAATATAACTTAACACAAATGATAGCCAGAATATGTCCTAATTTCAATAAAACAGGTCAAAATAAGCAAAATAATAGGTAACATTTTTTCACAATTGATACAAATAGCCAGAATATGTCCTAACTTGGACAATATTAGTCATACTATCCAATGCAATTGTTCGAAATATCCAAAATATAACTACAGAATAGATATCATGTAAAACTATATTATTTATAATCCATAATATAATTAACAAATAATAACAGATTTGAATAGGCAGAATATGTCCTAAATTCAACAATATTAGCCATACTGTCCAGAATGTCATAATTCTGACACAATAGGTCAAAATATTGAAAATATTATATATCATATTATATATTTCAACACAACAGATACGATTAGCCAGACTATGACCTAATTTCAACAAAATACGTTAAAAATATGCAGAAAATAAGTATAATATTACCACAATTAATACAAATAACCAGAATATGTCCTAAATTGGTCAAACATTTCCCAGAAATAAAGTGTAAAAGGGTAGTTTAAGGCTGGAGTACAGTACTGTACAGTACTGTAGTTACTGAGTGAACTGTAGCTGCAGGAGCTGCTCAGCGTCTCTGCTGTTAAACAGGTGACACTTTCGGAAAGTGGGCGACACGTTAATCATGCCTGCAGTTTAACGGCGCTGACCTGGAGATGGACGGCGGCTGTCTGGTCGGCGCTGCTCTCTGGTTGCTATAGAAGTTCTCATACGGTACAGGAGCTGCGGACCAATCAGAGGAGGAGTCATTATTAACGAGGGGTGGGCGGGGCTTGAAGGAGGAGTTCTCGAACTTATGCTGAGGGATTCAGTGTGAGCATCACCTGGAGGTTTGTCTCCGGTTCTCCTCAAGTTAATGAAGTGCTCTAAGTCCTCCTGAATGTCACACTGCTCCAGAGACTTTCTCACTTCCTCATAGAGCTACAGCCAAAACACACACACACACACACACACACACACTGAACCAATCTATGCCAATGCTACATATTTTGTGTTTTACAGGAATGCTCTCTGGCAGGAAGCCCAGCGCCGTATTTATCCAACATTTATCCAACAAGCCTGTAAAAGGAAGTCTACTGCGACCGGCACGGCCTAAAAATACCCGCTCTCTCAGTGACCGTCAGAGGACCATCTGAACTCCCAGCAGCAAATGGACATTACTGGTGGAACAGTGGACCAACACGGGAACACTGCAGAACAGAGGGCGTTGTAGTCTACGCTGGACAAAGTGGACAGAACCTTAAAGCCAGAGCTGGGTGAAAAGGTCAAGGCCTTACACTCTTACAAATGAAGGTGCTACTCAGGGTTCTTTGGATGACGCAGTAGAAGAACCGCTGTTGCTTCCATGAAGCATTTTTGTAAGAGTGATAAATAATCCACTGTAACGATCATTTACCAATTTGAAGTAAATTCTTCCAACCCAAAGCTCTTTCACAAAAGGGGTTATTCCATGGCATCACTCAGAGAACCCTTTGTAGCACCTTCATTTTTAAGAGCGTACTCCTACTGTTAGCCTTAGCGCTGGAGCTACGAGGTGTAGCTAATATAGCTAACAACTAATAGGATTGTATACTCAAACATATTAGCATGTTTAGATGTTTTTCATATTGTGGGTAAACCAAGAACTGCCCAGAATGTCATAAATGCCCAAAATATAACAATATAATATATATATATATATATATATATAACTATACTCTCCAGAATGTCATAATTTTGACAAAAATATTCAAAACAGTATATATATATATATATATATATATATATATATATATATATATATATCTATATATATATATATATATATATATATATATATATATAAAAGCAGTTCAGGTATAGGCAATAACCTGTAGTCGTCTATTTACAGCTTTCCTTGTCAAGTTATCTGCCTCAACCACGTATCTCCAAATCTCCAAAACGGCAGCTTTACACGAGGAGGAAAAAAATCGTCCTGACTTTCAATGGAAGACTTTTTCAAGTCATTTTGGAGCATCGTGAAATTCTCATACACTATAAAGAACAACAGCCAAAATCGAGATACAAGGTTTTTATGTAAAAGTGCCGATATACATACAGTACATACTCTTTTCTCCAAAACGTGAATCTGGCAGTTGTACTTTATACTGTATCAGTATTTCATGATAAATGGACCAATAGAAATGCTCCAAAATAAAAAAAATGTATATATATATTGGGGGTTTTAAGACATAAAATATCAGGAATATAATTGTATTTGGTCTCAGAATCAATAATTACACTGAAGTGTATCTTTACACTTCTTATTATATTATAATATTGACACTTAATAACTATAGTAATATTTATTGATAGCTTAATGCAACATTACTTGTACATATACACAGTGTATATTTATTTTTGTATAAATATAAACATATATGGTCACCTCGTCGCTGGTGACACACTGCTGTGACAGGTGGTTCAGGTGAGTCCACACCACATTCCTCAAAGTATTGATCCGCTCCACTTCCTGTTTCTCAAACAGCTGGCCACATGCACAGCAACACACACACACACACACACACACACATATACATTAGCTTCAGACAGAGATCCAGGGTTTTAGCGGAGTGTGAAGTGTGGTACCTTAACTCCACACTGAGAAATATAAAGTTAATATATAAGTGAATCAGTTTTGCTTCCATGTTCAACTGTCAATCATCAACACCGCGCATCCAGGAGTAGCCTATCAGAGCGCAGTGGGTGTGGGGGCGGGGGCGGGTGCGAGGCTTATTCTATAAAATTAGGAAGAGCTACAGACTGTAGCGGCTGTGATTTTGGAGGTTTTAAGACATAAAATATCAGGAATATAATTGGATTTGATCTCAGAATCAATAATTACACTACAGTGTATGTTTATGCTCTTTATTATATTATAATATTGACACGTAATAAATATTAGTTATTGATGGTGTAATGCAACATTACTTCTACAATTAATGCTGACACATGAATGATTTACCATTACATACCTATACAAATGTTTTTTTTTCATAAATGTATTATATTTAAGTGTAATAAGTATATATGTATATATATATATATATATATACAGTCATGCCCGAAAGTATTCATACCCCTGTCAAAGTTTGACTTAAATTTACTTTTATTTAACCAGAAATTATATTTTTGCCTGGAAATGACACAGGCATCTCCCAGGAGATAACACGATGATGTACAAGAGGCATCATTGTGGGAAAAAATATTTCTCAGCTTTTATACACATTTGAACAAAAAGTGGCATGTCCAAAATTATTCATACCCTTCTCAATAATTAATAGAAAAGCCTTTATTGGCTATTATAGCAATCAAACGCTTCCTGTAATTGCTGACCAGCTTTTTGCATGTCTCCACTGGTATTTTTGCCCATTCATTTTTAGTGATGAGCTCCAACTCTTTGAGGTTCGAGGGTCTCCTTGCCATCACCCTGATCTTTAGCTCCCTCCACAGATTCTCAATTGGATTCAAGTCAGGACTCTGGCTGGGCCACTGCAAAACATTAATGTTTTTGTCTGCTAACCATTTCTTCACCACTTTGGCTGTGTGTTTTGGGTCGTTGTCGTGCTGAAATGTCCACCGGTTCCCAAGGCCAAGTTCTGCAGACTGCCTGATGTTGTTGTTGAGAATCTTGATGTATTGCTCTTTTTTCATGGTGCCATTTACTGCGATCAAGTTCCCTGGTCCATTGGCTGAAAAACACCCCCAAAACATTAGGTTCCCACCACCATGTTTGACAGTGGGGATGGTGTTCTTAGGGTTGAAGGCTTCTCCTTTTTTACGCCAAATGGTGCACACATCATTGTGGCCAAACAATTCAATTTTTGTTTCATCTGACCATAAAACAGAACACCAGAAGTCTTCTTCTTTGTCCAGATGAGCATTTGCAAAGGTCAAGCGGGCTTTTGTGTGCCTTTTCTGGAGAAGTGGTGTCCTCCTTGGCCTGCGTCCGTGGAACCCAGCAGTGTGCAGTGTCCGTTGAACTGTCTGCCTTGAGATGTCGCCACCAGCAGAGTCCAGATTCACCAGGATGGCCTTGGTGGTGATCCTTGGATTTTTCTTCACCTCTCTCACTATTCTCCTGGCCAGCACAGGTGTCACTTTTGGCTTCCGACCACATCTTCTGAGATTTTCCACAGTGCGGAACTTCTTGTATTTTTTTATAATACTTTGCACTGTAGCCACTGGAACTTGAAAACGTTTTGATATGGCTTTATAGCCCTTTCCTGACTTGTGAGCGGCCACAATGCACAGCCGCAGGTCCTTAGTGAGCTCCTTTGTCTTATCCATGACTGTCCACAAACCAACTGCAGAGAGCTGCTGTTTTTCTCCTGTTGAGTTGATTAAAACAGCTGTTCCCAATGAATCAGGGTAATTAGGATGCTTTAAAACAGCTTGGACTATTTGGAATGGTATAGAACTTTGGATTTTCCCATATACTGTGACAGTATTCAAAGGGTATGAATAATTTTGGACATGCCACTTTTTGTTCAAATGTGTATAAAAGCTGAGAAATACTTTTTCCCACAATGATGCCTCTTGTACATCATCGTGTTATCTCCTGGGAGATGCCTGTGTCGTTTCAAGGCAAAAATATAACTTCTGGTTAAATAAAAGTAAATTTAAGTCAAACTTTGCCAGGGGTATGAATACTTTCGGGCATGACTGTATATATATATATATATTAATATACATTTATGGCATTTAGCAGACGCTCTTATCCAGAGCGACTTACAAGGTTAATCGTATTACAGAGGGGGGCCAGTGCAGTGTTATAAACATATATATATATATACATATATATATATATATACATATATATATATATATATATATATATATATATATGTTTATATGTACAATATGAAGTATATACACACAGGTTTTACCCACAGAGAGATATACTGGTTATGGTTTGTATTCCGTGGCACCATTTCCACCTCATATAACCCTCATGTGACCCTGACTCACATGATGAGCAGTGCTTTCTGAGCTCTGTGACGTTTTCTCTGCTCTAACACTGAACCTGACTCACGTCAGCACCTCACTGTCCCGCCCTCAGAGAGGTGTGTTAGTGCTCTGGCCTTCCAGAACCGACATGCTTCAACAGGATCCAGCGTTAGTTACTAATCTAGTGGAAGGCATTCTGTCCTTCATGGCTGTATTAAAGGTATGAGCTGGTTCTGGAAGCAGCCATTTCATATATTAATAAGTAGGTTTTTCTCCGTCTGTCTGCCTGTATGTTTACCTGTCTGTCCGGCTATCCATCCATCCACCCAACCATCCATTTGAATCTAAATTTAATCTGACCAATAAACCAGTGGCACCATGCCTAATGCCAGGTGTGAGGGGTAGAGGGGTATAAAGAGGGATATTACAACCCCCCCCCCACCCCCCACCCCCCAGCATTGAGGAGCTGAGGAGCAGTGGAAGAGCTGTGTTCTCTGGAATGATGGTGGTGGTGGAGCTCCATCCAGTACTTTTGAATGGGATGAGTTGAGGAGTAGGGGAGCTGACCTCACTAATGCTCTTGTCGCTGAGTGCAATCAATCAAATCCTCACAGCATGCTCCTCCAAAATCTAGCAGAAAGCCTTCCTCCCTGGACAGTAGAGACAGTTACTCCCACAAAAGCAGGATCAGCTATTTTAATACACTTGATTTTGAGGAGGAGACAGTGAATGAGCAGGCGTCCCAATACTTTTGTCAGTATAGTGTATCTATCTATCTGTGTTTTAGGAGTGTGTGTTTCTCACCTCACAGGCTTTAACATGCTCGTTCAGCCACTCCTCTCGAGTCTTCCCCAGCACACACACGTTCTGGTTGTACAGCCGGTCTGTTGGCCCAGTAACATCACAGATCACCTTTTAGCTTAAATTACCAAGTATTTTACAGCCAATCAGATCCTGCTGCATGTACCACCATTACTGTTAATCATCAGTTGGATTATTGATTAAATATTGGTGTATTTTACTACATGGCGTTTGAGAAGCCGCTGAAGGTCGAGTGTATCAGTGATGTCTCCTCGCCGTGGGGAAATCAATGAGCCCACAGTCGGAGGGGAGGACCGACTGACTTCCCCTTGTGCTTTTGTGAAAGCCTTCCTCACCTGCTTCCTCCGCCGCCTGCTTCGCCTGCTGCGCCTTCCCAAAGAGCTGGAGGAGAGAGGCAGGAAAGTGTGCGGTGAGGTCAAGCCCAGAACACTGAGGAACATCCACCCAAATCCTAAAATTCCAACCAGCCTGGAAAACGAGTCATTTTGCTTGGCGACGGCAGAACAGCGTCTCTCACTGCCAACATGCCACCACCTGAGGAGCGGTGAGCAACACCTGCACTCCACCCACCCCATCATACCCCTCTTCTACCTCACCCACTCCTATAAAACTACACCCTTAACGCCCACCTGTCAAAGCTTTCTGGGTATGTAAGAAACTGTATATATGGCTGCTGTGAGGCGAAAACCTGGTATCTCCAATAGAAACGCTCCAAAATGATCAAATCTTTTTTTTTTTTGTAAAACAGCAACTATATATGATCTATTATTCATTATTTATGTATTTATTAATTATTAATTATTTATTAATTATTATTACTATTATTATTAATATGAATATTATCATATTTCATTTTTTATTTGATTATTAGTTAGTTCAGTACTACCTCACTATGACTGAGATTTTCCAGTAAAGCCACTAATTTGCATTTGAGAGAGAGAGAGAGGGAGAGAGAGAGAGAGAGAGAGAGAGAGAAAGAGAGAGAGAGCGAGAGAGACAGAGAGAGAGAGCGAGAGAGAGAGAGAGAGAGAGGCAACAAAGAGAGAGAGATAGAGAGAGAGAGAGAGAGAGAGAGAGAGAGAGAGAGAGCGAGGCAACAGAGTAAAGACAGAGAGAGCGAGAGAGAGAGGCAACAGAGCAAAAGAGAGAGAGAGAGAGAGAGAGAGAGCGAGCGAGGCAACAGAGCAAAAGACAGAGAGAGAGAGAGCGAGAGAGAGAGCGAGAGAGAGAGAGAGCGAGGCAACAGAGCAAAAGACAGAGAGAGAGAGAGAGAGCAAGAGAGAGAGAGTGAGAGAGAGAGAGAGCGAGAGAGAGAGAGAGAGAGAGCAAGAGAGAGAGAGCGAGAGAGAGAGCAAGAGAGAGAGAGAGAGAGAGAGAGAGAGAGAGAGAGAGGTCTGGGTGGTGTCACTGCATGTAAGTGTAGATGGAGTCTCCCCTGGTGTGAAGCTGTTAGTCTAAGATTGGGACGTTAGGTGTTTGTGTCATTTCCTGTGAGCTGGTAACGCTAAGGCCGAGGCTTCAGCAGAAAGTCCTTCACGCTCAGTTCAGATGGAGCTACAACCAGCTGTACCCAGTCCTCCTCCCACCCCCACCAGCCTCACCTTCTCCTGCTGTTTGGTGTTGCTGGTGGTGGCGCTCCTGTTCATGGCCTGCTCTGCTTCTTCTTTATCACGACACTTCTGCTCATACGTCTTCTTAGTCTGAGAACACAAAGGGAAGCAGTGCAGGTTAATCCAGTATGAATCTGCCCATAATAACTACAGAGTGATCCAGTATGAATCTGTACAGTAATGACTACAGAGTGATCCAGTATGAATCTGTACAATAATACAATAATAACTACAGAGTGATCCAGTATGAATCTGTACAATAATAACTACAGAGTGATCCAGTATGAATCTGTACAGTAATGACTACAGAGTGATCCAGTATGAATCTGCCCATAATAACTACAGAGTGATCCAGTATGAATCTGTACAATAATAACTACAGAGTGATCCAGTATGAATCTGTACAATAATAACTACAGAGTGATCCAGTATGAATCTGCCCATAATAACTACAGAGTGATCCAGTATGAATCTGTACAGTAATGACTACAGAGTGATCCAGTATGAATCTGTACAATAATACAATAATAACTACAGAGTGATCCAGTATGAATCTGTACAATAATAACTACAGAGTGATCCAGTATGAATCTGTACAGTAATGACTACAGAGTGATCCAGTATGAATCTGCCCATAATAACTACAGAGTGATCCAGTATGAATCTGTACAATAATACAATAATAACTACAGAGTGATCCAGTATGAATCTGTACAATAATAACTACAGAGTGATCCAGTATGAATCTGCCCATAATAACTACAGAGTGATCCAGTATGAATCTGTACAGTAATGACTACAGAGTGATCCAGTATGAATCTGTACAATAATACAATAATAACTACAGAGTGATCCAGTATGAATCTGTACAATAATAACTACAGAGTGATCCAGTATGAATCTGTACAATAATAACTACAGAGTGATCCAGTATGAATCTACACAGTAATGATGAACTGATTTTAATCCAGTATGAATCTACAGTTGTTTTGTGTTTTGTTGCCGTTTGTGTTTTGGGGATAAAATGCTAATAAGGCTAATCAGAACGTTTAGCTACTAGCTGCCTTAGCGTAGCTGATAGCTACGGGGAGCAGAGTCTCTCAGAGACACTCGGAGATAAGCAGAAGAGGAAATCTTTACATGCAAATATTAACTGATCAGCCGCAGACTCTCCAAACTACGCCCTGGGTAAAGTAGCACTGTGGCTTACACACCCCCACAAAACACACACCACTACACACTGCTGTAATAATGTGTGTACTGGGACAAAGACACTGAGCGCTGCCCCATAGTTTACTATTAAGGTGAATGGGTGTCCCTTAAAGCTCCTCCCACCTTCCCACCAGCTGTTTAGGAACACATACTGGACATGTGTGTGTGTGTGTGTGTGTGTGTGTGTGTGTGTGTGTGTGATCTGGAACTGTGTGTATCTTCTATCCATCTTGAACCCTTTGAAAATCACATTACAGCAGCTCTCTGTGCCAGCCCTGTCTGATCAGACGGTTTGTCCACTGTGAACGAGCAGATCGGACACTTCCCTTCTCGCTGCTGTGTAAATCAGTTACAGATAATCACTTCCTCTAACTGCTGTTCCACTGCGTTTACAGAGCAGAGGGTAGAGTAACCGTCACACACGGCTCAGCTTACAGTACTTACTGTGTATCTAACACCTTCCTTTAAATGCAACTATATATGAGCCTTTTTTATATACAGTCACCGCACCGTAAGTAAACGGACAGTTGGCTGTTCCGCTGTTTCTCTATACGAATACTTCACTTTCATGTCCTAAAAGTAAGTATCCATGTCAAGCAACAGGTCAGTGTCACCAGGGTGGCTGCTGATGTGTACTGGTGGTTTGGGCTGGTCAGAGTCTAGATATACAGCTAATAGAAAAACATTAGTCCCATAGTAAACACAAACTATCTTATGGCATTTTTAGGGCAATAATAACTGTGGACTGATTTTAATCCAGTATGAATCTACACAGCAATAATGAACTGACTTTACTCTAGATGGTTGCTATAGCGTTACTAAGTGGTTGGTGGGTGGATGCTGTACTGTTGCAAGGTGATTACTATGATGTTGCTGCATAGATAGACAGACAGACAGATAGTCAGATAGACAGATACTTAGATAGATAGACAGATAAGCAGACAGACAGATAGATAGATAGATAGATAGATAGACAGACAGACAGACAGACAGATATATATATATATATATATATATATATATATATATATATATATAGATAGATAGATAGATAGATAGATAAACAGACAGACAGACATATATATATAGACATAGAGATAGACAGACAGATAGATAGATAGATAGATAGACAGAAAAAAAAACAGACAGACAGACAGACAGACAGATAGATAGATAGATAGACAGACAGACAAGCTGTCTCACTGTCTAAATACTTACAGACTGGGTTGAATCTCTCTTATAGGAAATGATGTGTGGTGTGAAAAGCTGAAAGTGGAAGTGCTGAATATAGACTCTGACTGAGTGATGTCCCAACACTACAACCCAAAAATTCCTCCATTCTTCTTCTTTTCTGCCCTTATTGGACTCTCTTAATCTTTTATCTGCTGGTTCACAACGAACGACCGTTTAAAAGCTTTAAATGAATATTTACCTCCATGGTTTTCTTATACTGCGCTCCCTTCTGTTTGTGCAGTGCGTCCATCTGCTGCTCTACCTGCAAAACACACACCTGCATAAGATCCAAATAAGTACCTCTACTAGGTCCTCTAATGTGTTCAATCTCGTTGAACATTCTGTATAATTTCAAATGGCCAAAAGTATTTAGCCACCTCTCATCAGTTTTGAGTTCCGCAGACAAACACTTGCTCTTACACTTACAGACAAGACAAGTCGTATAAAAAGAAAAAAGCTCAGTAACTTTAAGAGATGCCACCATTGCAGTCAGTTAAAAGTCAAGTGAAAACTCTGTCCGGCTAGAGCTGCCCCAGACAACCACGCTGCCCCGCCTCCCCCATCAATGACTCCCCCTATTGCACAGAGCTGGACCACTCGCAGCTTAACGAGTCTCTAGCTACATCAAGAGTTCCAGATTGCCTTTGGAGCAACACCAGCACCCGAACTGAGCATCAGGAGCTTTGTGAAATGGGTTCACTGGGCAGGATGCCGAGTGTTGACCGGAGGGGTGTAAATGTATTCTCCATCTGGCAGTCTGATGGAGGAATCTGATGGGTTTGGTGGATGCCAGGAGAACCCTGCCTGTGAGCCCACAGTACAGTTTAGTGGAGGAGGAATGGGCTTAGACCCTGAAGGGTCTCTGGGCCTCTCTGGCAGTGCTTTACCCTCTTTCTGACTTCTTTCTGCTTCTCTCTGAACTCCTCCAACTTCTTTGCCTCGTCCCTCATGGTCTGGGCCAGGTGCAGGTGAGACAGACTCACCTGTTCAGTTTCTGTAAAACACACACACACACACACACACACACACACATACATTTGTTACTAAGCCACTACTACGGATTATACACACAAATGTTTGTGGTCACCCCTTCTAATGAATGCATTCAGCTACTTCAATAGAATAGGACTCTCTGGAGCAGATCAATAAACATGACCCTATTGGCACCATGCTGCCTAATGCCAGGCGTGGGCTAGAGGGGTATAAAGCCCCCCAGCATTGAGGAGCTGGGGAGCAGTAGAAGAACTGTGTTCTCTTGAATGATGGTGGAGGAGCTCCATCCAGTACTTTTGGATGTGATGAGTTGGTGGAGGGGGGGTTGGGGATGATGAGGTGGGATAGTGATCATCCTCCAACATCCTGACCTCACTAATGCTCTATTAGTAGAAAGCATTCTTCCTCCCTGGACAGTAGAGACAGTTACTCCAACAAAAGCAGGAGAAACTCCTTTTAATCCCCTTGATTTCCGACGAAACAGTGAATGAGCAGGTGTCCCAATACTTTTGTCCATATAGTGAATCTAATTAATGCTACTGTGAAATGGAGGGACTGTGTATTAAAGGAGGCTCTGGGAAATCTAAAATATCCAAACCAAAGCTGATATTCCACACTTTTGCCTCATACGCACACACACACACACACACACACACACACTCTTTCACCATAAGGGAAGGCGAGAAAACATCCTGGTACTTTATGGAGTTTCACAATTTCCACCACAGCTTCTACTTACGGAGTTTGAAAACATCCAGTGACCTCTTCAGCGTGCTGAAACACACAAACACACAAACACACATCAGCCGACAAGCAAGCCAAATCACATGATTTCTTCTGACCGGCCCAGAATCTCCCACACCCATTCATTCCTATGGGGGAAAAAATCTGCACAGAAAAAAACCTGTTGCTACGTGGAAACCATCCGTCAGATCAAAGAGCCGTACGACCTGCAGTGCTGATGTCTCGTGACCTGCAGGACGAGTTATGTTGGAACAATCCAGCAGAAAAATATGAATAAAGAGAAAAAGGAAGAGGAAGAGGACGAAACATGGAGGAGCACTCTACAGCAGCTAGTTTCGGCCAAGCTGATTGGTTGAGGAGCGTTCTGTCTGTGCTGTTACTTTGATGGCTGGAGAGTTTCTCTGAGGTCAAACTCGTTCACCTGACCTGGTTGCGCTCATGTGGTTTGAGTGGAAAGTAAAAAAAAACATAATTTTATGGATTTTTAAAATATATATATTTTTGATATATACTTTTTAAATGCAAATTAATGGATTGTAGATATTAAAATGATGTTGATATTAGAATTAATAAACAAATTGTACATATTATTTGATATTTTACTGCTGATGAACTGTTCGGCCATGTAGGAAACGTGGTGTTTACGTCACAGCTCGGTCGGTTCGTGCTGCACTGACCGACTTCAGCTGCCAACTTCTGAAGGGCGTCCTTGTGGTGCCTCTTTTATTTTTCCAATTAAACCAGCACCACTTCATTTCAGCAATATTTCACCATAACAGCATCATTTTTTTACAAACCCTGTATCACTGTATCACTCCGCTGATAATCAACCGTACTAACATTTATTCATATGCGGAAATCTGAAACCTGGGGCTGTCCGAGTGCAGGTGCTGTAGTTTTATCAGTTAAGTAGTTCACTATAGGAAGTAAGGCTCAATTTTCAATGACCAAAAACGTCGTTTTTCTCATGGACAGGAGGCCGAAACACAGACACGACCTCCATTTTTAACATATCCGAATGCGTGTGGGCGGGGCCTGGGTCTCGTCCTTTGCAAATGATGCATAAACAAGGGTCCAGTGGGTGGAGCTTGTTTCAACTCTGTCAGTCTGAACCCCTGACCCACCGCTGATTCACCAGGGTGTTTCAATACACTGCGAGCCTCAATCACAATGGGGACATCCAGCAGGGCATCCAGCAGGGCATCCTCAATACTACCATAGTGTCATAGTAGTCTCAGTGCTCTTCACCAGGCCGAGCTACAGCAGGATGAAACACACCTAACCGCAAAGTGATGTGGGACATGTGACCACACTGAAGGCCTGTCAATAACCAGCTCAAACACACACAGACCACATTAGTGCTTTCATAGCGCTTTCGCACACACCCCACCCACACACACACAGTGAACTGACTGATAATGACAGACACAATACACTGTTTAAAAGAAATACAACATATGCCATGACCCATAACTTAACATAACAATTCATATATATTAAAAATATTATAAATTCAAGCTGCTAATCTGCTCAGTAAAACCCCAATACCCCAGTTTGTTCAATACTACAAATGCATACAGGTTATATACACTAGTGTACACTGTAGGATACTATTACATACACACAGTAGTTTTATGAATGAGACTACATCAGCTATATAGAATACACTGTAGCTGATATAGAAATATTAGTAATAGCAATTCATGGTAATTTATATATATTATATTATTATATTATATATATATTCACTCTCCATAATGTGAATCTGTCATATATATATATATAGAGTATCAGAATTTCATAACGAATGGACCAAATTCAAATGAACACACACACACGTGAACTAGGGCCAGTGAGCCCTCCAGTGCCCGGGGGGGCAGAAAGGATAAAGGGCCTTGCTCAAGGGCCCAACAGAGGCAGCTGTTGTCATCAACAGCCCGGAGCTCAAACCGCTGAGCACCACTGCCCTGTTAGACATACACATATATACGAACATACACACTTCATAACTCCGACCTGCTTAATCTTCTCCAGTTAAAGACATAGAGGATGGTGTTGGAGATATGGCTCGGGGTGGTAAAGGATGGTGTTGGAGATACGGTTCAGGGTCTATCATCACACTACATCTTGTTAAAGATGTTTTTCAGAGGTGTGAAAGCCGCAGGAGTATTTTTGCACTCTCGCCGGAAACGCAGTGAATGGAGGAGTTGTACAACTGACAGGAGCAGCGTGGACCGGCTGGGGGCGTGATTATACCGTCTGCCCGAGACTTACATAACAGACAAACCCGTAATCCCAGACGACTGGGGATAAACGCACTGGACAAGGAGACACCAGCTCCTTGTGTTTTCCGTCAAAACAGAACAACTGAGCTGATCTGATCAGTATTATAGCTTCTCTAGCTGCTCTGAGGCCTCTGATGATAATTATATAATTGACGTATAGCACAATTTATGGACATGGCCTCGATCATTTATGCTGACCCTGATATCACCCATTGTGTTTATTCAGTAGGGAGGAGAGCCAGTGAACTGGTATGATGTCTATATTTAAAAACAGTGTTTTTTATTTATGTAATAATTTTTATATTCAGGTTTATTTAGGTTATTTATTTATTTCAGTGTCTGAATAGTATTATTAGTAGTATTTCTCAAACTTTTTAAAAGGGTGAAACTTTATTATGTTGCTATTTTATTATCATTATATCAGTGGCATACATTTTTTAAAATTACAATATTAATATATATTTTAATATAATATTATTATATTATATTTTATCACAATTATTATATATATATGATATATATATATATATATAATTATATTTCATGATGAATGGACCAATAGAAATGCTCCAAAATGACCCCATTATTAATAACTTTACAGCAAAATACATCCTCTGCATTTGAGGTAGTGAACACACACACACACACACTAGTGAACTAGGGGTAGTGAGCACACAACTCCAGCGCCCGGGGAGCAGAAAGGGTAAAGGGTCTTGCTCAAGGGCCCAACAGTGGCAGCTTGCCAAGCCCGGGTATCGAACCCACCCTGTCATCAACATTTTGTTATTAACATATTTTATTATCATTATATCAGTGGCATATTTATTTTTAAATTGCAATATTATTGTTTATCACAATTAATATCGCCCTGAGAAGTAGCTATCGTGACAGGCCTACCTACACTACTAATATAGCTTTGAACATTGTCCCTAAAAGTCCCTAAAAGTAATTACACTTCCAACTGTTCATCAAATTACACTCATAAAAAGATCCGACACTGATGTGGGACAGACTTTAGAGTTAGCCATCTCCACCAGTTTCTGTAAGAGCACGAGTCAGAGAGCATAAAAAGGGGCGAATCCAGGGTCAGCGCGGACTCAGGAGTGTTATCCCGATTACTGTATAACTAACGGGTCATAAACTGGCATTCCCACATGCAGAACTGCCGAGAACTGCCGAGGCAGCGGGAAAGCTCAGTGTTTATTAGGACGGAACCGTCGGCTTACTTCATCTCGTTGTGGCCGCACACTTTCTTGGAGAGCCCCAGCAGCTCCTTGGCGTACTTCTCCTCTATCACAGCTCTGAAAGACAAGAAAGCCGGAAGACGGTTAACAGAGAACCTGCACAGATTTCCCGTCCACACTGTGTTTACTTCCACACCTGAGACAGGTATGAGACAGGTAAACGAAGGAGTACCAAAGCCTGACTCAGGTGTGTGACGTGGAGCTGAGCGTATGGACTGTGTTTCATACTGGAGCTACGAGGCTAATGGAGCTAACAGAAACTAGCTACAATGCTACTGTAGCAATTAACACAATGACATAACTACATTTCATACTGGTGCTACAAAGCTAATGTAGCTAATAGAAACCCCAATGATTAGCATCATGTAATTACATAACATTTTTATACTAAAGCTACAAAGCTACGTAAGAGGCTAATGTAGGTGAGGAAGAATAGAGGGGTGAGGAAGGGTTGAGGATGAGGAAGGATAGGAGGGTGAGGAAGGATAGGGGTGAGGAAGGGTTGAGGATGAGGAAGGATAGGAGGGTGAGGAAGGATAGGGGTGAGGAAGGGTTGGGGTGAGGAAGGATGGGGGGATGAAGAATATGGAGGATAAGGACAGATAGGGGGGGATAGGGGGTGAGGAAAGATGGGGGGAGGAGGATAGGGGGTGAGGAAGGATGGGGAGGATAGGGGGTGAGGAAGGATAGGGGGGAGGATAGGGGGTGAGGAAGGATGGGGGAGGATAGGGGGTGAGGAAGGATGGGGGAGGATAGGGGGTGAGGAAGGATAGGGGGAGGATAGGGGGTGAGGAAGGACAGGATGAGGAGGATAGAGGGTGAGGAAGGATGGGGGAGGATAGGGGGTGAGGAAGGCCAGGAGGAGAAGGATAGGGGTGAGGAAGGATTGGGGAGGATAGGGGATGAGGAAGGATAGGGGGGTAGGGGGTGAGGAAGGCTGGGGGAGGATAGGGGGTGAGGAAGGATAGGGGGGGAGATAGGGGGTGAGGAAGGACAGGATGAGGAGGATAGGGGGTGAGGAAGGATGGGGGAGGATAGGGGGTGAGGAAGGCCAGGAGGAGAAGGATAGGGGTGAGGAAGGATTGGGGAGGATAAGGGATGAGGAAGGATAGGGGGGTAGGGGGTGAGGAAGGATGGGGGAGGATAGGGGGTGAGGAAGGATAGGGGGGAGGATAGGGGGTGAGGAAGGCCAAGAGGAGAAGGATAGGGGTGAGGAAGGATTGAAGAGGATAGGGGGTGAGGAATGACAGGGGGGGTAGGGGGTGAGGAATGACAGGGGGGGTAGGGGGTGAGGAAGGATAGGGGGGGAGGAAGGATATCCAATTATGTAAAGTTTCATGGCTAAGAAAGTGCAGAGCAGCTGTCGGGGTAAAGCAGTCTTCTGGGTGATCAGCCTGCCATTAGCGCTGAGTGTAAGGAGCTGAGTCATCTAAAAGACATGAAAGCAGCTTTACTGGAAAACTGAGATCCACTAGATAATAGATCTGCAGCAGAGAACCGCCGAGTCGTCCCACTGACTGCTGTGTTGCTTCATTCACGGACTTCCACTGGAGAAATCTCCCTGCTGACCCCGACCGCATAACACAGCCTAAAGCTACAGCTCAGCTGCTTTCACTTTCTCCACCGGCAGCAGCAGCTTTATTCTGCGGGATTATGCAAGTATTACAGCGGTAAAGAGGAGGGGCTGGGTTTCCTTCACTTTGAATTTTTAATAATAATAATAATAATAATAAGCAACACCGGGGAACTTTCTGAAAAACCACAGCAATCACATAGAAACAGCATAGCAACCACCTGGGATACCATAGCCACCACATAGCAATTTCATAGCATCATAGGAGCAACGCAAACTAGCAACACCATAGAAACCACCAAAGAAACCATCTAGAACATCCTAGCAACCACCTAGCGACATCCTTTCAGTCAGCTCGGACACCATTGCACCCACATAGCAACACCATAGCAACCACTACAGCAACCATCTAAAATGTCCTATAAACCACCTGATATTTAGCAATAACAACGCAACCGGCAAAACAACCACCAGGAACACCCTTACAACAACCTAGCTACCACCTAGCTACCACCTGGAATACTACAACACCACCTAGCAAAATCATAGTAACTACCGAAGCAACCATCTGGAACAGCCTAGCAACAGCAACATCATGGCAACCACCTAGTAACACTATAGCAACCGTCAAAGCACCCATCTAGAACATCGTAGCAACCACCCGAAATATCATAGCAAACATCTAGCAGCACTATAGTAACTGTCAAAGCAACCATCTAGAACATCGTTGTAATCACCCGAAATATCATAGCAACCACCTAGCAACATCACAACAGCCACCTAGTAACACTATAGCAACTGTCAAAGCAACCATCTAGAACATCGTAGCAACCCCCCGGAATATCATAGCAAACACCTAGCAACATCACGGCAGCTACCTAGCAACACTATAGCAACCGTCAAAGCAACCATCTAGAACATCGTAGCAACCCCCCGAAATATCATAGCAAACACCTAGCAACATCACGGCAGCTACCTAGCAACACTATAGCAACCGTCAAAGCAACCATCTAGAACATCATAGCAACCACCTGAAATATCATTGCATCCACTTCTAAAACAGCAGTTTTGCCCAATAGAAACAGCCTGACGGCTTCTCTGGAAGTGGGAAGCACTTGAGCTTTGCGGCCGCTCTGCGTTTCCTTCAGGAAGCGCTCTGATCGAGTTGTGCTGCTGTTTTTACACTGAGCTAAAGGACAGCTCGGGTTTGCTTTTGCTGTCTGTTGTAACACCAGAGGACGTCCACGTCAGCAGTGCTACTGAAATACGGAAACAATACCCAAAGAATCTAATTGGTGAGAAAGAGAACATCCTGTGTCAGCACTGGCCTTCTGAAATCGCTTTCTTCTGTTTAAAGACCAGCCAGAGATGACTATATTTCCCTAAAAGCCTTCCACTGTGACTGGTGAAGGAGCGTTTCCTGAAAGTGCTGAGGTGCACAAATGAGCAGAGGTCATGGCAGTCAGTACCGTTCAAACGAGCCATAAAGGCAAAGCCCATCATTTCAGCATGTTTCTCTGAGAAGAAGAGAAACCCCACGGACTCCAGACTCACTTAGAATGGAAGTCAATGGGTTTGAGTTCCTGAATAAACGTCTGAAACACATTATTCTTATATTATTATTATTATTATTCATTTTTCAAAACCTTTCCTTTCCTCTTCCCTTCTATTTCCATAACCGTGCCTTTATGACATACATATGCAAATGACCTCAGTTCTGATTGACTGCCCTGCACTGTGCCTTATTTAAAAGGGCCGAAACACGCCCCAAACTGCTGTACACTGAATAGGTGGAGACACTTTTAAAGGGTCCACACCCAGAATTTTACTAATATTTATTTTCCTAAATCTAAAAATGGTTGGTTTGACAGCTCAGCTTCCGAACACGGCCCTCAACCTTGTCTGACTGACCTTCAGTCCCACCCATTGATCAGACCTGACCTTTAATCGCCTTGGTGCTCACCTGGCTTTCATGAAGTCTTCGATCTCTTTGCACGTCCTTTTACCATCGTTCAGGTGCTGGATGATGGCTTCATACCCCGCTACACTGGTAATGTCACTGTTCTGTTATGCCAAATAAAGATGTTATTAGTGCACTTTGGACTCAAACTCCTTCTACAAACACAGCAGCTAATTACAAATCCACACATCAGCACAAACTGCCATGCTGACACATCATTAAAGGAGCAATACCCAACATTATCCTTGTATTTTATTTGTCAACCACTTGTAACACTTGTGTGGATTTGTGAACTAAAAACAGTCATCATTCATTTTTACATTATTTTTATTCGTCACTGTGACTTTGCAAAACATATATATGTAAATAAGCCCGGTTCTGATTGGCTGACCTGTACAGCACCTCATTCAAAAAGCAGTCCAGGTTTAAAGCCTAATTCAGTAACTTCAGTGTGTGCGGTTCGGGTTTGGGCTGGATATGTGTGAATGCATTGTTTTTTTTGTGACATCACATAAACAGCGAAATTCAGATCAGGATGTTTTGCAGCTCTGAGCTGAATGGATGCTTTTAAAGGGCCCATATGCAAGATTTCTCTCTAAATTATTTCAGATGTTTTTTCTTACGCATTTGTGCACCAAAAACAGTCTAACCTCTTTATATCCTTTAGAATCAAACTCCTGCCTTTACGACTTATATATATATATATATATATATATATATATATATATATATATATGTAAATGAGCTATGTTTTGATTGGCTGGCCTTGTTTAAAAACAATCCTCAATTGACGACGTTTACATAATACATCAAGCTCATTTAAATAAAATGAGGAATATTCAGTTTTGCATGGTAAAGGCCCTTTAAGTGGTAAGATTAGATAGATAGGTCGATTATTTGACATTATTGATCCCGATTGAGCAAATTTAGACAGTTTAAACAATACAGCACAGTAATGCAATACAACAATAAGGGCGGTACAGTATAAAAAACAAGCAGTCCAGGCACAGCAATAGAATATTAACTATAGATACATATATCACCCTTATTACAATGAAATTTTAAACTATAACTTATACAATATAAATGATCAAACATCCACTATAAATAAATAATACCATAACCTATAGATAATTATTCCACTTATTACAATAGGTGTTACATTACTACAGCAACACGGAAACAGCCCAGCTCTCTTACTCCAGCCTGTAGGTCTGACTATCATTATCCACAGGAGCATCTTCCAGTCCTGTAATTCATGCCTAAGAGCCAGACACATAATCACAGGCCTCCAGCCACAGGCAGCATTAGGCATGTGTCAAAATAAAAGTACAGACAGACTAATAGCACTTTCCAAGACATTAGAGAGCGAATGAAGCCTTCGCTGTCTAAGCCAGGCGTAATTCCTTCGCCTCGCACTTCAGATAAATGTCCATAATAACATTATCAGGGTTAATAATCCAGATCTGAGCCGAGAGGAGCTGAGTTAGAGAGTGTGGGCTGAGCACTTTCACCCAGCTTATGAGTAAGCACACTGAAAACACTGCAAACCCTTTATAGGGATTCTCAGTAAAACTCATAAAGCCATTAAAGGCTCTGTTCTAGAGCCCAGAGGACAGTTCCCTGTAGTTTCGAAATAACAGTTGACTTTGAAAGAGACCACAACATGGTTTTGGTGTGCAGTGAGGAAGTTCTCATGAGAAACAGCAGTATATTTCAGAAAAGCAGAAGAAAGTGAAGATAAACAGCTCAGAAAATGACAATAAGACTTTGATTGAATAAATAAAGGGTTCCTGAAGTTCCTCTAACTCGCAGCCAGAAGGATACCCCTACTCACTCCAGCATGTGCTGAGTCCAACAGAGCAACTGAATGGTCCAGTCCTTACCCAGAAGTTATCCTTGAAGTGAAGGTCCCTCATGGTGATGGACAGCGGGTCCGAGCTCTGTGTGAGGCTGGAACGACTGACTGACGGGCTGACAGTCGCTGGACACGTTATAAAGAAGGGCGTTTGACCAGAGGCGGCGCTCTAGCACACTGGGACAGGGCTGAACCTACAGCACATTTCCGCCACCTGCTGGCTAAAGCCTGATAACGCAGCGGTGCGCGTCAAAACGATGCCTAGTGCCCTTCAGCCTAGTGCCTTTTAGCCAAGTGCCCTTCAGCCTAGTGCCTAGTGTCTAGTGGACTTCATACTGCTACAACTGAAGAGATACGTTGTCTTAATGAGAACTGAGGCTTTTCAGTCATTACTTATTTAAACTGTCAATTATAATAGCATTAATATAAAGTTTGAAAATATATATTTTTATTTTTGAAAACACTCATTTAGAAATTATAGAAATATAACTTTAACAATAAAAAAAAAAATGGCCTGGCCAGTATGATTTAATCTGAGACCACAGTGTGACCAACCTGACCAAGCTAGCCAACCCATATGACCAGTTAAGCTGGTCATGCTGGTTGAGCAGCTAGTCCATTAAGCTCTGGTCGAGATCTAAGCTGGTTAACCCTCCAAACCAGCTCAGGCCATCTAACTAACTAGCAGCAAAAGTTGGCCTGGTGCTGAAGTTTAAAGCCGTGTAAAGCGTCTGTTTCTAGCTAATATTACTTAGAAATCATCGTTTTTGGTCCTGAACTTAATAATTACATGAACTAAAGTTTACTCAACATACATTTATAGACATCATTTGAAAGTAATTAAATTGTAAAGTTTTTTTTCCCTCATATGATGCGATTACAGGTTAAAAATGCTTTTACATCAAAACTTATTTGGTTTTATTGGTTTAATTTCTATAAAAGGTGTGTTTAGGCTGTGGTAATAAGGTTAATAGAAGTTAGCGAGCTCAGACGATCCCGTTTGTTTGTCACCAATCTCATCTCTATAACACCCAAACGCACTTGTCCCTCAAAACTCCTTCAGATTTTTAAATTATTTTAATAAATGGACGTGATTCAGAACATGGTGTGACTTGGCTAGGTAGCTAGCTAGCGGCCTTAGTCAACACACACAGAAATAGCGCTAGATAACTTTCTCCACAGAGCTGAAAGCTGGAGTTTCATCTAAAATGTTTAAATACTGCTTAATTAAATCTTAATAATAAAGGTTTTGAAGGATATAATTGGGTGTGTTCACAGAACACATTACAGAACATTTAGGGAGGCTGCGACAGAAGGCGACTCTGTTAACTTGGAGGAGTATACAGCATCAGTCACTGGCTACATCAGTAAGTGTATTGATGATGTCACTGTCTCCAAGACCATCACCACACGCCCAAATCAGAAGCCGTGGATGACTCCTGAGGTGCGTGCGCTACTGAGGACCCGCGACTCGGCCTTCAGAGTGGGTGACAAGGCGGCCCTGAGGAAAGCAAGAGCCAAATTGTCACGGGCCATCCGAGAGGCAAAGCGCGCACACGCCCAGAGAATCCACAACCACTTTAAGGACACCGGTGACACACGGCACATGTGGCAGGGCATCCAGGAAATCACAAACTACAGGACAATGCCACCGTCCTGTGACAGTGATGCCTTCCTCCCCGATGCCCTGAACGACTTTTATGCACGGTTTGAGGCACAGAACAACACGTTGGTGAGAAAGACCACACCCAAGCCGGACGAGCAGGTGTTGTGCCTGACTGCAGTGGACGTGAGGAAAACTCTGCGCAGAGTCAACCCACGGAAAGCTGCAGGACCAGACAACATCCCCGGCAGAGTGCTCAGAGAGTGTGCAGACCAGTTGACAGATGTTCTCATGGACATCTTCAACGTCTCCCTGCGCAGCTCCACTGTCCCAACGTGCCTCAAGACCACCACCATCGTCCCCGTGCCGAAGAAGTCCACGGTGTCCTGCCTCAATGACTACCGTCCCGTAGCTCTCACGCCCATCATCATGAAGTGCTTCGAGAGGTTAGTCATGAGGAACATCAAGAACCAACTGCCCTCTTCACTGGACCCCCTGCAATTTGCATATCGTCCCAACCGCTCCACGGACGATGCCATCACCACCACCCTTCATCTCTCCCTTACCCACCTGGAGAAGAAGGACACCTACGTCAGAATGCTGTTCATAGACTTCAGTTCAGCATTCAACACCATCATCCCACAGAACCTCACGAGGAAGTTAAGCCTGCTGGGCCTCAACACCCCCCTCTGCAACTGGATTCTGGACTTCCTGACAGGAAGGCCCCAGTTAGTCCGGTTCGGGGACAGCAGCTCCAGCACCATCACCATGAACACTGGGGCACCTCAGGGCAGTGTACTGAGTCCTCTGCTGTTCACCCTGCTGACTCATGACTGTGTTGCGAAACACAGTTCATACAGCATCATAAAGTTCGCCGATGATACAACTGTGCTGGGTCTCATCAGCAAAGGCGACGAGTCAGCATACAGAGAGGAGGTGCAGCAGCTGACAGACTGGTGTACAGTCAACAACCTTCACTGGAATGTAGAGAAGACCAAGGAAATGGTTGTTGACTTCAGGAAATCAAGACCGGACCACTCTCCGCTCAACATCAACGGCTCCTCTGTGGAGATCGTTAAGAGCACCAAGTTCCTTGGTGTCCACCTAGCGGAGAACCTCACCTGGTCCCTGAACACCAGCTCTACAGCCAAGAAGGCCCAACAGCGTCTCTACTTCCTCCGGAAGCTGAGAAAGGCCCGTCTCCCTCCACTCATCCTCACCCTCTTCTATAGGGGAACCATAGAGAGCATCCTAAGCAGCTGCATCACTGCCTGGTTTGGGACCTGCACAGCCTCTGACCGCAAGTCCCTCCAACGCATTGTGAGGACAGCTGAGAAGATCATCGGAGCCTCTCTCCCCTCCGTCATGGACATTTACACCACCTGCTGCATCCGCAAAGCAACCAGCATTGTGGATGACTCCACCCACCCTTCACACAGACTATTCTCCCTCCTGCCATCAGGAAGAAGGTACCGCAGCATCCGGTCCAACACGACCAGACTCTGCAATAGCTTCTTCCCCCAAGCCATCAGACTCCTCAACACAACTCAACTTCTGACCTGATATCTTTCTGGTACATGTTCACTCTCCCTCTCTCTCTCTTTCCAACCATTTACCCCAGATAACATGGGAAGCATTTTTTGCACAAGCATTTGCACTAATAACTTTACTACCTCACTGTACTCTATTTATCGCACATTGCACAACTTGCACACTACCGTCATTATTTATTATCCTCTGTCTGTACTGTGTTGTCTGTCCGCACTTGTTTGTTTGTGTTGCACTTGTGTTTTGTATGCACTGTCTATGTTGCACCATGGTCCTGGAGGAACGTTGTTTCGTTTCACTGTGTACTCTGTATGTAGTTGAAATGACAATAAACCCACTTGACTTGACTTGACTTGAAATGACATTAGTTAGCTAGCAATGTTAGCCTAGCACCTCCTGTTGTACTAAAGGCCACATCAGATACCAAACATGTCTTGGCTGATCGCCTGAATCTGGGGCCAGAAATCAATGATGTTCCTCTGCTTTTCACTGAACTGTTCCTTTACGTGAAGCTTCTGTTAAAAACAGCAGATTTTCAGTCGTTTTTAGGAAATATCAGGAAATATCAGATCTCAGGTGTAGCACTGTGCCGTCTCTGTAAATGTAAATATCTTAAGCTTCATATCTGTAGCTGGGTGAATGTCTAAAATGACCAATAAATAAGTAAATAAATGAATAGCATTGTAGTTTGTTTGGTTATCATAGCTCATCGTGCCCTATCTGTGTGTACAGGCGGCAAAGGTCGGTACGAGGCACACCCAGAGTCCACTGGACATAAACACTGAGTCACAGGTGATTACTTCCATCTTCCATCTTCTTTATTGTAAAAAGTGAACACAAGCTAAACCCCCAGCTCCCCACTCATCCACGCGTCCACAGAAGCGATACGGACGCTCTTGACCGCGGTCAGTAGAAAAAAAAGAAGGGAAAAGTAAAATAAAACACAGCGACTGACCTAATCTAAAACACACACACACACACAGATCTGTCCTGAACATTTCCACGGATTATTAATCTGCCTTTTAAAAAATGTAAGGAAAATGTGGAATGAGGATTAAAAACTGAAAAAGAAATGAAGACAGGGCTGCAGCTCCTCAGACTGCTTATGTTCTCCGCACGGCTTCATCGATGTCATCAATCTGCTCCTTCAGCTGGTTCCACTGTTCTGGATTCAGTGAAATACCTGAAAACAGACAGACAGATAGATCCATAATGTTAAATGGAATCTCCCACAATCCACTCTCGTTACAATATACAGACAAAAGTATTGGGACAATCAAGGGTATTAAAATAAGCTTGTTGGAGAAACTGTCTCAACTTTCCAGGGAAGAAGACACCACCCCACCTCATCCTCAACTCATCCCATCTAAAGTACTGGATGGAGCTCCTCCACCATCATTCCAGAGAACACAGCTCTTCCACTGCTCCACAGCTCCTCAATGCTGGGGGGCTTTATACCCCTCTAGCCCACGCCTGGCATTATTAGGCAGCATGGAGTCAATACCTTAATGTTTATTGATCTGCTCCAGAGAGTCCTATTCTATAGGCAGTACTTCTTTATCTACAGGGACTAGACAAGTTGTCTGTGTGCATTTGCACATCTATGTCAGCAATGAGTGCAACTTTAAATAGCTGAATGCCTACAAACGTACTGTATTATTGGACATACTGTATATAGTGTACGGATGTGTGTGGATGAGGAGAGTGACAGGTCTCGTACCTTTCCTTCCCGGCTTCATTTCGCCCTCCTGGTCCATCCAGTACTCACGGATATCAATCAGGACCTTCCCTTTGAAGTCTCGCACGCTCACATACCTCATCTTCCCTATCTTGGAGATAACAGCACACAAAACAACAGTGAGCACCAGTTTTTAACCCCTGAAAACATCAACACTGTTGATGCTGGTGATAAGCATCAACATAAGCATGCTAATTATTCTTGACTTGCAGTTCACTGAAATAATCAAATAATCAGAGTTCACTGAAATAATCAAATAATCAGAGTTCACTGAAATAATCAAATAGTCAGAGTTCACTGAAATAATCAGAGAAACTGTGGAAATGCAGAATGTGCACTTTTAACCCACACCAGATCCATGTTTCTAAGTATGAACAGAAATATTTTTGCCATGTTTTATGCCATTATCTCATCAAAATAAGCATAAAATATAGGCTCAAATCCATCTACACAGGAAGTAATTGCATAAATACATTACTTAACTATGTAATTAAATATGGAATTACTAGAGCAGTCAATTTTAATGTTGTCAAATATATGAAATTATCACTTATAATTTTTAGATCATCACTGCATGCAAAAACTTGAATCTTTAAAACCGTAAAAACAGCAACTTTATAGAAACGTGCAAAAGTTTTTCTATTTTTATTAGTTTATAAGTTTGTCTGTTTGTATGAGCTCCCTCGTCTCGGTTCTGAAGAAAGCAGCACGGTTCTCCTGCAGCATTACCGCAACAGGTTACGCTCTCAACCAGCCAGAGAGGGCGCCAGAGAGCGCTCTGCTAGAACACAGCAGTAAAAACAAAGGATCGGATCTGGATCGGCCTTAAAACAGCTGATCCCCAATCCATTTAAATACAGCTCTGCTAATTACGATCACAACAGCTACGCAACGTCGATAACGACTCCTGACCTGGAACATGTTGTCATTTTTACTGCTGCCGCTGCTGCTTTTGGAGGAGGCTTTGGAGGACTCTCCACTCTTCTGTTTCTTGGTGGGTTTTTCCGGAGTCGCCTGCCTCTTCCTCTTGGCCTGGAAAACGACAAACAATTGATTCCGAAACGTCGGGTGGTCTGCAGAACACCACCAAACCTCTGCTTATTGATCAGACGTGACGTACCTTTGTATCGGCTTCACTGTCAGAGTCACTGTTGGAGGTAGAGGACAGCACTTCCTTGGATTTCGGCATTTTCTGGAAAGACAGCACACACAGGATTAAAGATATGGTCATTCTGCTAAAAACCTTCTGGACGTTTGATCTTCATGTAACCGATACTGAGCAGAGGCCGAGACGGCATCCGTTCATAGCTGTAGACCTGGTCACTTGCAGAGTGCACATTATAGCTGGGTCGGATCGAGGTCCGATCACGTTCTCATCATAAACGTGGGACCAGAGTTTGTTTGGGACCAGACCGGGACCTTAGCGGGGTTGTTGTGGTTTATACCTGAGTGTGATTACTGTGTTCACACCTGCCCAAATGAATCACACCAAGATGATGCTCCACTGACTGGAACAGGGAGAACGGCGTCTCCGTCATTCCCACTCCGGGCCGGAACGCTGCTGCTGCTACTGCACTATGGAGCTTGGGTGGTGGAGCTGCAGGATGAGAACCTCTCTCCAGAACTGCTGCTGTGTCATATTAGTGTAAAATCCTGTAGTGTTACTCTACCGCCTCAGCCCACATGCTGCTCCACCTTCAGATCAAGCTGCATCTGGAGCTCTCAGCTTGTCCAGAAAAATTGTTTTCCTTAACATTAACACAGACACAGGCGTACTGGTCAGCGCTCCGTCCGTATTCAGCTCTGATTTTGTCCGTATTTGTGCACATTCTGTTAAAGCTTACAGACATGGCCGGAGCAGTGCAGTACCACTGGAAATCGTGGGGGGGCAGTGTAGTCTCTTTATTGACACGCCACTTTTACACCAACATTTACTCCGCCACCATTTTTGTCTTTCTAGTAAAGGGTACGTCCTCACGACCTCCTCCACCGTCACCATGTTTGTTGTTGTTGTTGGAAACGTTCGACTCTGATCTGCCCTCTAGTGGAGGATGTACTGCTTAACATCCATGATAACATAAAGGACGCATGGACGTATGTGAGCAGAGACGGTTACATTTGACACGGACGTGTTTATTTCGAAATGAGTGATTAGTGGTGGCTCAAAGTGTGAATTACACTTCCTGACTGTAGGGGGAGCCAAAGAGCAAGAAATGGCAATTTTCCATAGTGATGCTTTAATCGGATTAAAACGCTCAGGTGCTAATACTGCCTTACCGAACTCTGTAGTACCTTTAAGGTGTTTTCATTATACATGACTGTAATAATAGGGTACTAATATGGTAATAATATGGTAATAATATGGTAATTATGCCAGCCTCAGGATGAACGTCACTAACATATAGATAAACATCATAAATTTATACATTTAGATGAAAAAAATATTTATTTGAATTTATTTGGAAAACAATCCTACTCTTCTTTAGAGAACGCAATGGTTCCATATAGAACCGGAACAACCCAAAGAACCTTATCCATGCTTAACTGGTTCCTTATAAATAAATAAATAAATAAGCATCCTGTTATTGAATCCCCATAGCAACAAAAAGGGTTCCACGGTTGATGCTCAAGTCCAAGGAACCCCTTTTTCAGTACTATCTAGAACCCATTTTACATTGCAAAACGGTGACCCAGTTTTAAGGTGGGTAGAGTGTGGGCGTGTCAACTGTGAAATCTGAGCCTCAATTTTAATAAATCTTGTTAATCTAGGCGGCTCAGCAGCGCGCGCGCGACTGTGGCGGGCGCTGTGGGTCAGCAGGTGAATAATAAAGGCCCTCTGTTTCTCAGGTGAGATGAAGAAGAGGTCAGATGCAGCAGCAGCGCAATCATGGGCCTTAAACCGCGCGCGCCTGCAGCGGACACCTGACCGCACCGCGAGCGGACAAATCGCTATGCGTCACTCACCTGCGCGGGGGAGGTAAAGCGGCTCGGTTCGGTTCGGTGGGTCAGCTGGTCAGTGTGTGTGTGTGAGGATGTGGGTCAGTGTGTGATCCCTCCGAGCTCCTACTGCGCGCCAGAAAACAACCACTGCGAGGAAATCGGCGCCGCAAAGGCTTATGGGGCGCCGCCTTCCTCCCGCACTGAACTGTGGGAAATGTAGTCCTAACGTGAAGCTGTTTGTCTGGCAGTAGTTTTTTTTTATTACGTAGCTCTAATATTACAATACATAATACACACAAACGGGCACTACATTCCACCACTGACCTTATGTTTATTTGGGTTTATTCTAATGTTATATAGAGTTAATTACAGGTGGACGCTCTCACTGACCACTGACTTTATGTTTATTTGGGTTTATTCTAATGTTATATAGAGTTAATTACAGGTGGACACTCTCACTGACCATTGACTTTATGTTTATTTGGGTTTATTCTAATGTTATATAGAGTTAATTACAGGTAGACGCTCTCACTGACCACTGCCTTTATGTTTATTTGGGTTTATTCTAATGTTATATAGAGTTAATTACAGGTGGACACTCTCACTGACCACTGACTTTATGTTTATTTGGGTTTATTCTAATGTTATATAGAGTTAATTACAGGTAGACACTCTCACTGACCACTGACTTTATGTTTATTTGGGTTTATTCTAATGTTATATAGAGTTAATTACAGGTAGACGCTCTCACTGACCACTGCCTTTATGTTTATTTGGGTTTATTCTAATGTTATATAGAGTTAATTACAGGTGGACACTCTCACTGACCACTGCCTTTATGTTTATTTGGGTTTATTCTAATGTTATATAGAGTTAATTACAGGTAGACGCTCTCACTGACCACTGCCTTTATGTTTATTTGGGTTTATTCTAATGTTATATAGAGTTAATTACAGGTAGACGCTCTCACTGACCACTGCCTTTATGTTTATTTGGGTTTATTCTAATGTTATATAGAGTTAATTACAGGTAGACGCTCTCACTGACCACTGCCTTTATGTTTATTTGGGTTTATTCTAATGTTATATAGAGTTAATTACAGGTGGACACTCTCACTGACCATTGACTTTATGTTTATTTGGGTTTATTCTAATGTTATATAGAGTTAATTACAGGTGGACACTCTCACTGACCACTGACTTTATGTTTATTTGGGTTTATTCTAATGTTATATAGAGTTAATTACAGGTAGACACTCTCACTGACCACTGACTTTATGTTTATTTGGGTTTATTCTAATGTTATATAGAGTTAATTACAGGTAGACGCTCTCACTGACCGCTGACTTTATGTTTATTTGGGTTTATTCTAATGTTATATAGAGTTAATTACAGGTAGACGCTCTCACTGACCGCTGACTTTATGTTTATTTGGGTTTATTCTAATGTTATATAGAGTTAATTACAGGTAGACACTCTCACTGACCACTGACTTCATGATTATTTGGGTTTATTCTAATGTTATATAGAGTTAATTACAGGTAGACACTCTCACTGACCACTGACTTTATGTTTATTTGGGTTTATTCTAATGTTATATAGAGTTAATTACAGGTAGACACTCTCACTGACCACTGACTTTATGATTATTTGGGTTTATTCTAATGTTATATAGAGTTAATTACAGGTAGACACTCTCACTGACCACTGACTTTATGTTTATTTGGGTTTATTCTAATGTTATACAGAGGTAATTACAGGTAGACACTCTCACTGACCACTGACTTTGTTTATTTGGGTTTATTCTAATGTTATATAGAGTTAATTACAGGTAGACACTCTCACTGACCACTGACTTTATGTTTATTTGGGTTTATTCTAATGTTATATAGAGTTAATTACAGGTAGACACTCTCACTGACCACTGACTTTATGGATTTATTCTAATGTTATATAGAGTTAATTACAGGTAGACACTCTCACTGACCACTGACTTTATGTTTATTTGGGTTTATTCTAATGTTATATAGAGTTAATTACAGGTGGACGCTCTCACTGACCACTGACTTTATGTTTATTTGGGTTTATTCTAATGTTATATAGAGTTAATTACAGGTAGACGCTCTCACTGTCCATTGACTTTATGTTTATTTGGGTTTATTCTAATGTTATATAGAGTTAATTACAGGTGGACACTCTCACTGACCACTGACTTTATGTTTATTTGGGTTTATTCTAATGTTATATAGAGTTAATTACAGGTAGACACTCTCACTGACCACTGACTTTATGTTTATTTGGGTTTATTCTAATGTTATATAGAGTTAATTACAGGTGGACGCTCTCACTGACCACTGACTTTATGTTTATTTGGGTTTATTCTAATGTTATATAGAGTTAATTACAGGTGGACGCTCTCACTGACCGCTGACTTTATGTTTATTTGGGTTTATTCTAATGTTATATAGAGTTAATTACAGGTGGACGCTCTCACTGACCGCTGACTTTATGTTTATTTGGGTTTATTCTAATGTTATATAGAGTTAATTACAGGTAGACGCTCTCACTGACCGCTGACTTTATGTTTATTTGGGTTTATTCTAATGTTATATAGAGTTAATTACAGGTGGACGCTCTCACTGACCGCTGACTTTATGTTTATTTGGGTTTATTCTAATGTTATATAGAGTTAATTACAGGTAGACGCTCTCACTGACCGCTGACTTTATGTTTATTTGGGTTTATTCTAATGTTATATAGAGTTAATTACAGGTAGACACTCTCACTGACCACTGACTTCATGATTATTTGGGTTTATTCTAATGTTATATAGAGTTAATTACAGGTAGACACTCTCACTGACCACTGACTTTATGTTTATTTGGGTTTATTCTAATGTTATATAGAGTTAATTACAGGTAGACACTCTCACTGACCACTGACTTTATGTTTATTTGGGTTTATTCTAATGTTATACAGAGGTAATTACAGGTAGACACTCTCACTGACCACTGACTTTGTTTATTTGGGTTTATTCTAATGTTATATAGAGTTAATTACAGGTAGACACTCTCACTGACCACTGACTTTATGTTTATTTGGGTTTATTCTAATGTTATATAGAGTTAATTACAGGTAGACACTCTCACTGACCACTGACTTTATGGATTTATTCTAATGTTATATAGAGTTAATTACAGGTAGACACTCTCACTGACCACTGACTTTATGTTTATTTGGGTTTATTCTAATGTTATATAGAGTTAATTACAGGTGGACGCTCTCACTGACCACTGACTTTATGTTTATTTGGGTTTATTCTAATGTTATATAGAGTTAATTACAGGTAGACGCTCTCACTGTCCATTGACTTTATGTTTATTTGGGTTTATTCTAATGTTATATAGAGTTAATTACAGGTGGACACTCTCACTGACCACTGACTTTATGTTTATTTGGGTTTATTCTAATGTTATATAGAGTTAATTACAGGTAGACACTCTCACTGACCACTGACTTTATGTTTATTTGGGTTTATTCTAATGTTATATAGAGTTAATTACAGGTGGACGCTCTCACTGACCACTGACTTTATGTTTATTTGGGTTTATTCTAATGTTATATAGAGTTAATTACAGGTGGACGCTCTCACTGACCGCTGACTTTATGTTTATTTGGGTTTATTCTAATGTTATATAGAGTTAATTACAGGTGGACGCTCTCACTGACCGCTGACTTTATGTTTATTTGGGTTTATTCTAATGTTATATAGAGTTAATTACAGGTAGACGCTCTCACTGACCGCTGACTTTATGTTTATTTGGGTTTATTCTAATGTTATATAGAGTTAATTACAGGTAGACACTCTCACTGACCACTGACTTCATGATTATTTGGGTTTATTCTAATGTTATATAGAGTTAATTACAGGTAGACACTCTCACTGACCACTGACTTTATGTTTATTTGGGTTTATTCTAATGTTATATAGAGTTAATTACAGGTAGACACTCTCACTGACCACTGACTTTATGATTATTTGGGTTTATTCTAATGTTATATAGAGTTAATTACAGGTAGACACTCTCACTGACCACTGACTTTATGTTTATTTGGGTTTATTCTAATGTTATACAGAGGTAATTACAGGTAGACACTCTCACTGACCACTGACTTTGTTTATTTGGGTTTATTCTAATGTTATATAGAGTTAATTACAGGTAGACACTCTCACTGACCACTGACTTTATGTTTATTTGGGTTTATTCTAATGTTATATAGAGTTAATTACAGGTAGACACTCTCACTGACCACTGACTTTATGGATTTATTCTAATGTTATATAGAGTTAATTACAGGTAGACACTCTCACTGACCACTGACTTTATGTTTATTTGGGTTTATTCTAATGTTATATAGAGTTAATTACAGGTAGACACTCTCACTGACCACTGACTTTATGTTTATTTGGGTTTATTCTAATGTTATATAGAGTTAATTACAGGTAGACTCTTACTGACCACTGACTTTATGTTCATTTGGGTTTATTCTAATGTTATATAGAGTTAATTACAGGTAGACACTCTCACTGACCACTGACTTTAGGTTTATTCTAATGTTATATAGAGTTAATTACAGGTAGATTGGTATAGGTATGATTGTTATCTACAGGTGTGTGTAAACAGACCTGGGTTGTTTTGACTTTGTACACACACCTATGATAACATGCCTACAATCATGAGGGAATTATCTCGTTGAGGACAGACTGTGTGAGTTGTTACAGCAGGCATAACTGCAAATAGCACCCATACCGAGCACTGTCCACCAGGGGGCGCAGCATGAGGAACTGGTTGGACAGGCCTTAACATGCCTTTTAATAACAGGTATTGCTTGTTTACCTTTATGTGCCACATGTGCTGCCATTGGTTTTCCACACCATTTGGCTCCAATAGTATCTGGACACCCCTTCTGATTAGCGTGTTTAGCTACTTTAAGCTGTAAATAAACCCACTGCACGACCCTAAGGTCACGGTGCCCAAGACCAAGCGTGGGCTAGAGGGGTCTAAAGCCCCCCCAGCATTGGGCTGCCTGGGTTCTCTGAAGCTCCATCCAGTACTTTTGGGATGAGTTGGAGTGGCAGGACCTGACCTCACTGATGCTTTCATGAGGGGCTGAATGCAATCAAATCCTCTTCACAGAAATGTTCTGAGATCTAACATCAAAGCCTTCCCAGAAGAGCAGAGTCTGCTGATTCCAGGAGAAAGGCTGGAGGACCAGGTGAAGCACAGGCTGACCTCTGCACTGTTTGTCCAGGTCTGTGACAGCGGCGTTCTCATCACATGATGTTCTCCAGTCTTCATCTTCGTCCTGCTCTTATCTTTCTCAGAATGTACGACGAGCAAACCGGTCGATTGTTTTTACAGCTGGTTTATATATGTCAAAGATAAAGGCAGTGAGAGACCTGTCTAATAATAACGCTCTCACATGTCAACAAATCTGCTTCTGAAGAGGTCTCTCCTCCTGCCAGACTGACTTTATTTACAAATACCATTTAAATAAAGATAGCTAATTATTATATATATTATTATTTTTTTTTTACATTTTTATTAAAAATATGTTAAATATAATTATTATCAATACATTATTATTTTATTATTATTATTAAAGAATAATAAAAAATAGTGTATTATTATTCCATTCAAATGTATTTCTAAAGCACTTTTTTACAATAAATGTTGTCACAGAGCAGTTATTTTAACATTATATAGAGTTAACTACAGGTAGACACTCTCACTGACCACTGACTTTATGTTTATTTGGGTTTATTCTAATGTTATATAGAGTTAATTACAGGTAGACGCTCTCACTGACCACTGACTTTATGTTTATTTGGGTTTATTCTAATGTTATATAGAGTTAATTACAGGTAGACACTCTCACTGACCACTGACTTTATGTTTATTTGGGTTTATTCTAATGTTATATAGAGTTAATTACAGGTAGACGCTCTCACTGACCACTGACTATGTTTATTTGGGTTTATTCTAATGTTATATAGAGTTAATTACAGGTAGACGCTCTCACTGACCACTGACTATGTTTATTTGGGTTTATTCTAATGTTATATAGAGTTAATTACAGGTAGACACTCTCACTGACCACTGACTATGTTTATTTGGGTTTATTCTAATGTTATATAGAGTTAATTACAGGTAGACGCTCTCACTGACCACTGACTTTATGTTTATTTGGGTTTATTCTAATGTTATATAGAGTTAATTACAGGTAGACGCTCTCACTGACCACTGACTTTATGTTTATTTGGGTTTATTCTAATGTTATATAGAGTTAATTACAGGTAGACGCTCTCACTGACCACTGACTTTATGTTTATTTGGGTTTATTCTAATGTTATATAGAGTTAATTACAGGTAGACGCTCTCACTGACCACTGACTTTATGTTTATTTGGGTTTATTCTAATGTTATATAGAGTTAATTACAGGTAGACGCTCTCACTGACCATTGACTTTATGTTTATTTGGGTTTATTCTAATGTTATATAGAGTTAATTACAGGTAGACACTCTCACTGACCACTGACTTTATGTTTATTTGGGTTTATTCTAATGTTATATAGAGTTAATTACAGGTAGACACTCTCACTGACCACTGACTTTATGTTTATTTGGGTTTATTCTAATGTTATATAGAGTTAATTACAGGTAGACACTCTCACTGACCACTGACTTTATGTTTATTTGGGTTTATTCTAATGTTATATAGAGTTAATTACAGGTAGACACTCTCACTGACCACTGACTTTATGTTTATTTGGGTTTATTCTAATGTTATATAGAGTTAATTACAGGTAGACACTCTCACTGACCACTGACTTTATGTTTATTTGGGTTTATTCTAATGTTATATAGAGTTAATTACAGGTAGATTGGTATAGGTATGATTGTTATTTACAGGTGTGTGTAAATGAATGTTGTCACAGAGCAGCTGTACAGAGATCCGGGTCTGAGCCTCTACTGAGCAGCTAGTTGACGTTAACAACAACCGGATCATAACAATAATAAACAAACAGGAATCAAACAACAAAAAAACTAAACTGAATTAAGAAAAATATGATAAATTTGGCATCAAGCCAAACAAGCCGAAACTTGGGTGAGTCCTGCAGTGAGGTGAGGTGAGGATGAGTCAATGCCCTGAGGCCCCAGAGCAGGACAGCGGGCTGGAGGGTAGTGGAGAGCCGGGTCAGGTGGGACCAGGATGGAACAGTTTGAACTGGGCCTCTCAGAACATGAGAAAGAGACAGAGAGAGAGAGAGAAACAGAAAGGAGGGAAAAACACCAGGGGCCGGAGCGCAGCAATATTTGGCGTATGGCGGGGTGGTGATGCACTGGGACAGGTTCCAATGGGTAGGCAAGAGCAGTCGTCCACAAATGGACTCGCATCAGCAGCACGCAGACAGCGGGGGGCAGCTGAGCACCTGGGGCAGAGAAGAGGAAGGAGGAGGAGGAGGAAGTGTTACGTGTTATTTTATGTGTTTTGGTCATTTTTAATACAAAACACATTAATTCTATTATTATTATTTAGGAATCTGTAAGAGGACGAGAGATCAACAACATCAAGACCTAAGACCCCCAGTGAGCAAACCAAAGACCACAGTGCAGGAAGAAACCCTGAGAGGGACCCATTCTCCTCTGATCAGAACTATTTATAGATTTATAGATCATAAGACTAATATAATCTCAGCAGAAATGGTAAGAATAATGAGGGTAATTACTGGTGCAGCGGATTCATTTTATACATGTTAATTGTGTGAATATTTTTATTAGGTGTATAATGTGTACTTAAACGTAAATAATATTAAATTATTAGTAAATCATTTTTATAATTTAATATTAGTAAATTATTAACATATATTATCAAACAATTACACTGTATCACACATTACAGTGTATACATTGATATACGATTATCACACACACACACACACACACACATTACACTCCTAATACAGAGCCTTATTAGCACATTATACTAGCTAACATTGTGTGTTAGGTTTAATAGGGCAGTGGTGGCTCAACGGTTAGAGCGCCGGGCTATTGATAACGGTTCGATACCCGGGCTCGGCAAGCTGCCACTGTTGGGTCCTTGAGCAAGGCCCTTTACCCTTTCTGCTCCCCGGGCGCTGGAGTTGGCTGCCCACCGCTCTGGGTGTGTGTGTGTGTGTACTCACTGCCCCTAACACGTGTGTGTGTGAGTGTGTGTTCACTACCAGATGGGTTAAATGCGGAGGACACATTTCGCTGTACCTTTACCTTAATAACAAGTATATTATACACATATTACACAGCTAATACACAGTATGACCAAAGGTTATTACACACACTGAATACAGAGCTTTAGCTTGTTCTACAGATAATACTGTGTGCTAAAAAGGTGTGCAGAGAGAGGGTGAAGGGCCTTGTTCAAAGGCCCAACAGTGGCAGCTTGCTGAACCCGGGTATCGAACCCACAACCCACTGTCATCAACAGCCTGGAGCTCTAACCGATGAGCACCACTGCTAGATGAGTATTGTGCTAATATTATATGTGCTGTACTCACATATTATACACATAATTCTGCAATTATCTACACACACATTTTGCACCCAACATATATATTAATATAATACTGCTCTGTAGACATTGTGTAAAATGTGTGTGTGGACGCATTATTGTGTAGATAGATAGATGGATAGATGTTCAGTATTGTGCAGAAGTCTCAGGCTATCATGGAATTGTTTAAACCTAAAACTAACCACATAAACACAAGGTCAGTGGTCAGTGAGAGTGTCTACCTGTAATTAACTCTATATAACATTAGAATAAACCCAAATAAACATAGTCAGTGGTCAGTAAGAGTGTCTACCTGTAATTAACTCTATATGACATTAGAATAAACCCAAATAAACATAAAGTCAGTGGTCAGCGAGCGTGTCTACCTGTAATTAACTCTATATAACATATAATAATCACCACAGCTTATTACACCCCCCTGAATACAGATTATTATCTTGTTGGATGGATAATGCTGTTCTGTGCTGGATTAATCATGTATATTAGGGTATATGAGGGTATATGAGGTATATGAGGGTATATGAGGTATATGAGGGTATATGAGGTATATGAGGTATATTAGGGTATATGAGGTATATGAGGGTATATGAGGGTATATGAGGTATATGAGGTATATGAGGGTATATGAGGTATATGAGGTATATGAGGGTATATGAGGTTATATGAGGTATATGAGGGTATATGAGGTATATGAGGGTATATGAGGGTATATGAGGGTATATGAGGTATATTAGGGTATATGAGGGTATATGAGGTATATGAGGGTATATGAGGTTATATGAGGTATATGAGGGTATATGAGGTATATGAGGGTATATGAGGTATATTAGGGTATATGAGGTATATGAGGTATATGAGGCATATGAGGTATATGAGGGTATATGAGGTTATATGAGGGTATATGAGGGTATATGAGGGTATATGAGGTATATTAGGGTATATGAGGTATATGAGAGTATATGAGGTATATGAGGTATATGAGGCATATGAGGTATATGAGGGTATATGAGGGTATATGAGGTATATGAGGTTATATGAGGTATATGAGGGTATATGAGGTATATTAGGGTATATGAGGTATATGAGAGTATATGAGGTATATGAGGTATATGAGGGTATATGAGGTTATATGAGGGTATATGAGGTATATGAGGGTATATTAGGGTATATGAGGTTATATGAGGTATATGAGGTTATATGAGGTGTATGAGGTTATATGAGGGTATATGAGGTTATATGAGGGTATATGAGGGTATATTAGGGTATATGAGGTTATATGAGGGTATATGAGGGTATATGAGGTATATTAGGGTATATGAGGGTATATGAGGTATATTAGGGTATATGAGGGTATATGAGGTATATGAGGGTATATGAGGGTATATGAGGTATATGAGGGTATATGAGGTATATGAGGTTATATGAGGGTATATGAGGTATATGAGGTGTGGGATCTGTGTGTATAGAGCTGAACTTGCAAATGATACAAATAATTAGTGCTGCGTAATTATTTACGCACAAAAGTTGCACCTAATGTACAATATTAACAAATCAATATCCTGCAATATGTTATATTGATCATTCTGCTCTATATTCGCTACACAAAGTGTTAAAAACTTACATAATCTACAAAATAATCGTCGAGTTTCGGTAACTGGTTCACGATTTCCTGTAAACGACGTGTGCTTCCCCGCTGGCTACCTGTTGGGGAACTCACTAGCGTAGCGCATCATGGGATTTGTAGTTCTCTGTGTCGAATCCTCACGATTGGCAGCCTTGAAATATGTGAGTTTAAAAACTACAAATAAATAAACAGCGTTCACCAGTAACATTACAGGGGGGGCGGAGTTGACGGAGAGGTGCTGCTGTAAAGGGCTACTTAAGCAGCTCGTGCTGCTCCTCTCTCCTGCACTTCCTCTCCGAGTCTGAACGAAGGACGGCTTTACCTGAGCACCGGCTTTACCTGAGCACTGGGCGAGGGAAGATGGCCAGTGAAGGTGAGTAACTCTCTGCATTTTAAAGCCATACGTGTTTATTACACGCTCGAATGGTTACCGGGTTTTATCGAGTGATAGTTCAGACAAGAACCTCCAATGACTTCATCAAAACGGCGATCACCGGGGTCCAAGCACGGAGCGCAAAATAACTTATGAGGGGGAAATTATTATTATTATTATTATTAGTAGTAGTAGTAGTATTATTACATACAGATTATTGTTAGTATTGTTGCTGTTGTTAGTATTATTGTTACTATTATTATATACAGATTATTATTATTATTAATAATAATATATATTTTGTGTAAACGTGTTCTTACTGTTTCTGTTCTCTTACTATAAAAATATATACACTTTATATTAAATATTTAATTTTATATGTGTTCAGACGCACAAGTTAAGACTAGGTTAATGCACAAGTATTGGTGTAGCATCTGACGCTTGACCGGCCAGGGCCCACATCTGCCTCAAGGAAGGTGGTGTTTTTACCCTTTACTAGCTCTTAAGTCCTCCTGCCTGACCGATTCGACTTTTGCAATACTACTAAATACATATAGTGAATATTAAATGCGTGTGTGTGTATGAAAATATGTATATATCTTCTTCACCACATTAACTTAATGAATATCATATTTGTCAGCTCATATATTAAATAAAAGTGTGAAATTTATAATTAATAAAATGTATTATAAAATGTATAATAATTTTAGAATTACGTGACCCTGAAAAGACATAGAAGGCGGAAGCTACTGTTGAAACAATCTAAATAATAATAATAATAATATTATTATTATTATTATTATTATTATTATTATTGTACGAACCCAAATGAACCACAACATCATCTCTGTTTTCCCTTCCAGAGAAGACCATCATCACAGAGTGTGCGCAGCAGCTGCGTGCTATGGGGGATCTGATCCACTGGAAATACTTGCTGCTGAACCTGCTGGCGAGAAACTACAAACAAATGCAGAAGATTAAATGACGAGGAGAGAGGTGGCTGCGATGTGAGTCTACTGAGAACATGGCGTGACCCCATTTACGGGTGCCGGAGACCTGAACTTCGGCTTTGGCTTTATTTGATGGCTATGCCTCGATGTCCAGCGATGCAATATTGTCTGGACGTGAGGGTCCGCCGTTGTGGAATCAGCCTTGCTTCCGGAGGCGTGATGGGCATTTCTTTCCAAGCAAATCAGCAGAAAAAAAGCCAAGGTTGTTACACAGCAAGAGCCACCAGCTGACTCTACTGGCTCTGTGCAGGCCTGAACAGAGGGTCCATGGACTGAATCTGACCATCCCATAAAGGTTAAGGATCACCATTGTAATTTCAGCCTCGCTGTTAGAGTTCATTGGACAGCTAACACCACTTTCTTAATTAAAATGACATGTTTGAGCTGGACCTTCCAATGACGGACAAGCGGCTGGACACGTCATTCAGTTCCAGTTCCCTTTCCCTTCATCCAGAGGTTAAAGGATCCATGTGTTTTTTTTCTTTCTTGATTTGACTGTTCACTCGTGATCTGGGTGTGGTTTTATGTACCAGTCATAATCCATTTAACATGTAACTGAGCTGCGTACTGATTGGCCTGTAATGTGAAACACTCCTTATCATAACTTCAGAGTGAGTGGGCGGGGCTAAACCGCTAGGCTAGGTGGACATGCTGTTTAATGTGTTGGTTTTAGTGACGTCGCAAAAACAGTGAACTCCCAACAGGCTAGTTTCTAAACACAGACGGTGTAGACGGGGAAGTGAGCGCTACGGGATCAGGGGTTCAGTACTACAGCACACTGGACAGGGAGGACAGGGAGGACAGTGCGTTTTCTTCAGTGGTATGAACCCTTTTAGAAGCGGACCCCCGTCGCAGGGAGGCTTTGGGGGGCGTGGGTGAAAGTAAGGAGAGGGATTTGAGGCTTTTGTGGACACAAACTTTTCATTCATTTACACCACAGGACTCAAACAGTACGAGCTGCTCAGGTGGATCAGATTTGAGGGTCTTTCTTTTATTTAAGTTTTAAGATCTGTGTTTTCAAACTTTTTCAAATTGTACCTTTTTCTTTGATTTCAGGGACCTCTTTTATTAATCACAAATATTATATGTATTATGTATGTAATGGGTTTAAATGTGGCACTGTTTACTTGGTATTGTAATAAACTTGACTTGATCTTTGACTGTTTAAAACCATTGAAAGCCAAGTGGAGCACATACATACAAACATATATTCTCACGTTAAATAATTAGTCATCTAAAATAGGGGCCAGTAATAAGTTAAAAAAGTGTGTGTATATATATAAGATAAGATAGTCCTTCATTAGTCCCGCAGTGGGGAAATTCTCAGTGTCACAGCAGAAAGGGATATATATATATATATATATATATATATATATATATATATATATATATATATATATATATATATATATATATATACACTAAATTATTTATTTTTATTTGTATATTTATTTTGTACACACACACATTTTTTATATATATATATATATATATATATATATATATATATAAAATAACTTTTACATAAATAGGAAAATAAATTCAGCACATGTCCCTGGTGGATTATCCCTGCACTGCATGCACCAGAAAAATAAGCATAGAACAAATGAATCTATATATAATATATATTATATAATATAGCAATAAATTCTCAATATATCAAACATGACACATAATAAAAGTCCTAAATGCTAAATGTTTATTTCTTTTTTTAAGGATTGGTCAGAAGGTGAAATAAACACTGCAGTTTTACATAATTAGAATTTTCTGTCAATTGTTTGATGTTTCAGGCTTTAAAGGGTTTTACTCATTTACACATCCTGACTGTCGACAGCTGCTCGTCTGAATATGTTTGGCTGGTGGACGCACTCTAAACCTAGGACCCTCAGCAACACTGTGCAACAGACAGGCAACAATGAATCTGTACGGTAGGTGTTTCTGATAAAGTGGCCAGAGAGTGTAGTAAGTGCAAAGTAGGGTTTTAGAACTCTGGAAACCCTGTATGAAAAGCCCAGGACTGGAGGTTTGGGAAATTCCATTCCCATTAATAAGAGCGAGTGAGTATCTCTACCACGAGTGCACAGGTCTCTACTTGTTAAAGAAGCAGAGCTGCACTGCTGCTTCCTGCCCGGGTGATCGGGTTCACTGGAAATCAGGGCAGAGAGAGGTGACTCTACTCAGAGCCGCAGTTCTACAGTGGAGATTCTAGATAACCCCCCCAGTCAGAGCCGCAGTTCTACAGTGGAGATTCTAGATAACCCCCCCAGTCAGAGCCGCAGTTCTACAGTGGAGATTCTAGATAACCCCCCCAGTCAGAGCCGCAGTTCTACAGTGGAGATTCTAGATAACCCCCCCAGTCAGAGCTGGAGTTCTACAGTGGAGGTTCTAGATAACCCCCCCAGTCAGAGCTGTGGTTCTACAGTGGAGATTCTAGATAAGCTCCCCCAGTCAGAGCCGCAGTTCTACAGTGGAGATTCTAGATAAGCTCCCCCAGTCAGAGCTGGAGTTCTACAGTGGAGGTTCTAGATAACCTCCCCCAGTCAGAGCTGTGGTTCTACAGTGGAGATTCTAGATAACCTCCCCCAGTCAGAGCTGTGGTTCTACAGTGGAGATTCTAGATAAGCTCCCCCAGTCAGAGCTGTGGTTCTACAGTGGAGGTGAAGGGAAGCAGACGTCTGAAGCTCTAATAAAAGCTCCTCACAGAAAGTTCTTCACCTAATGGTGATGAAGACGCTGCCTGATGCCTGAGACACGGTTCTACCAGAGTTCTGAGAAGAGCTCGGCTCTAGAACCTGCTTTTAGAACCAGATCATTAAAATGGTGGAGGGATACATGCTGCAGGGTGTAGTGCAGCTACAGAAAGTAGTCCCTAAAGAGAACTGCATTAGTTCAGATTCTCTATTCACTGTTTTACCTTCATCATCATCATCATTCCATATAAAACTCAGGAGACTCGTGTAGCTGCACTGGAGGGTTTGGATAGGAGATAAATTATGGGCTGTATCTGTTGTCATGGCGACCGACGCCCGCGTCTTGTTTCTGTTTCCCTCGCTCAGTCCTGTGGGTAAGTTATCTGTATCTGTCATCAGTGAGAACACCCCAGCGCTAAAGTGACTCATAGGTGTACTTCCCCATCAGAGTGTCCTGAACATTAAATGCCAGCTGCATCGCATGAGTCACCAAACTCATATGCAACATACACTACATGTCCAAATGTTTGTGGACACCCCGTCTAACAGATGCATTCAGCTACTCTAAGTTGCAGAAGAAGAAAGAAGTACAATAGAAGCCAATAGAATAGGACTCCCTGTCTAATGCCAGGCGTGGGCTAATAGAGGGGGTTATAAAGCCCCCCAGCATTGAGGAGCTGTGGAGCAGTGCGAGAACTGTGTTCCCTGGAACTTCTCTCAGTACTTTTGAATGGGATGAGTTGGGGATGAAGTAATCAAATCCTCACAGCAATGTTGTCCTTCTTCCCTGGGCAGTAATATCAACAGCAGGATCAGCTCATTTTAAAAGCCTTGATTTCAAAACAAACAGTGAATGAGCAGGCGTCCCAATACTTTTGTCAATGCAGTGCAGACTTGCGCATTCATGTGGTTTCTAGGAGCTAAATGGGAGTAAATGTCATTTTCTTCCGCTGTCACAATCAATCACCCCCCCCACAGCGCCCCCTACAGGCCGACAATAGGAGAACGACGACAGAGACACTTTCAGCTTCTACAGAAGGGCCTCAGGCACAAGGAGCCTTCAGTGATGTACGCTGAGGTACTCTGGAGGGGGGGGGGTTGCTTGTGAGACCACTGGCCTTCAGATCCTAAAGGAGGACATCAGTCATCTGTATCTGCTGAGGTGCAAAATGGTACCCTATATGGACAAAAGTATTGGGACACCTACATGTCCATTAATATGCATTATTAATATGGAGCCGATGCCCCTTTGCTCTAAGCTCTACCAGCAGCAGCAGGTCTGGAGCTCTGCTGCAGTTACTGAGTCAGTTGGAGGCTTTTCTGCACTCTGCTCTGAGCTCAGCACTCGGCCCTGACCCCGCTCTGTACCTTTACGTGGTCTGACAGACACTCAGTGGCTGAGCTGCTCTCTGTGAGCTGTTCCTCCTAAACTCTTCCACTGTTCAATAATAACACCACTCACAGCTGATGGAGGAAGATCTAGGAGGGAGGAGATTTCACCAGCTGACTTGTTGTTGGTGCAGCGGTGTCTCCTATTACATACAGAACCACGCTGGAGTTCAGTGAGCTCTTCAGAACCTCCCGTTCTTTCACTGATGTGTGGAGGAAAGACAGACTGCAGGACTAGAGGCTGGAGTTTATACATCTGTGGCTGAATGGGACTGAATCACACACCTGTTTTCAGTGATTAAGAGGGGTGTCCCAATACTTTTGTCCATATAGTTCATGTATGTGGTTCTTGGATCCTGTGGATCCTGGTGTGTTTTAAAGAGCAGAATTGTTCACAGCTCTGCTCTGATAATGATGGACCACATTTAGGAAACACTGGGGAACGTCAGAACCCTTGTAAAAACGGTACAAGTGGGTTTAAGAACATTTCTTTACTTTATGGAACCAAAAGTGGTTCTTCTGTAGCATCACTTACAGAACCACTGGAAGCACCATTACTCTAAATGTCCAATAGGAGCCAGTGGGCAGATGCTTTAGTTTCGGGGGTCTGGGTGACCACTGTCCGTAGTGATCCATCAACCTGTAGATGGCAGATACAGAATTAGAGATTAAAAAAAGAAAAAGAAAAGAAAAGTGTGGAGCGGTCTAACAGACTTTGTCCACTAGGGGGAGACACAGTGCTGCTGTGAGAGTAAGTGATTCGTATAGGTCCACAGTAAGAACACCACAGCTTCAAAGTGACTCAGAGGTGTACTTCCCCTTCAGAGTGTCCTGAACATGCACCTCAATCTGCATCGCATGAGTCACCAAACTGAATTCTCCAACCAAGTAGTGCAACATACACTACATGTCCAAATGTTTGTGGACACCCCGTCTATCAGATGCATTCAGCTACTCTAAGTTGCAGAAGAAGAAAGAAGTACAATAGAAGCCAATAGAATAGGACTCCCTGTCTAATGCCAGGCGTGGGCTAATAGAGGGGGTTATAAAGCCCCCCAGCATTGAGGAGCTGTGGAGCAGTGCGAGAACTGTGTTCCCTGGAACTTCTCTCAGTACTTTTGAATGGGATGAGCTGAGGATGAAGTAATCAAATCCTCACAGCAATGTTGTCCTTCTTCCCTTTTCAAAAGCCTTGATTTCAATACAAACAGTATTTTTTTTTTCCGCTGTCACAATCAATCACACCCCCCCACAGCGTCCCCTACAGGCCGTGAGATTCAGCACACCCACATCATGAAGAAGAAAGCAGGAGCGGAGCGTGATGGCATCCAGTTCAGGCACTTAAAGGACCGTCCTTTATTACGTGGTAAAAAGCATGTGTACAAATCTGGGCTCTCCTCTCACACAGTCACAGTCTCTGCATTTACACATCGTTAAACAGGTGTGGTTAACCAGGAGTACATCAGCACAGTCCGGCCCGGGGAGGAAACCCTCCGTCCGCAGCCACCCTCGTTCATAATGGAGCCAACGATGAGGGGGCCGCATATGGAACAACAAAATAAGGGCAAAAGCCAGACGGACGCACTGAAATAAAACCAGCTCTGAAACAGGAGGAGATTCTAAAAACTGAAATGACAAATCGGGTGGAGGCGTGAAAGCGACCACAGACAAGCAGAGAACGACGACAGAGACACTTTCAGCTTCTACAGAAGGGCCTCAGGAAGAAGGAGCCTTCAGTGATGGACACTGAGGTACTCTGGAGGGGGGCATCAGTCATCTGTATCTGCTGAGGTGCAAAATGGTTCCTTGAGTGATGCCATTTTCGGTACCCTATATGGACAAAAGTATTTGGACACCTACACATCCCATTCTAAACCCATAGGCTGTATTAATAAGGAGCTGGTCCTCCTTTGCTCTAAGCTCTACCAGCAGCAGCAGGTCTGGAGCTCTGCTGCAGTTACTGAGTCAGTTGGAGGCTTTTCTGCACTCTGCTCTGAGCTCAGCACTCGGCCCTGACCCCGCTCTGTAACTTTACGTGGTCTGACAGACACTCGGTGGCTGAGCTGCTCTCTGTGAGCTGTTCCTCCTAAACTCTTCCACTGTTCAATAATAACACCACTCACAGCTGATGGAGGAAGATCTAGAAGGGAGGAAATTTCACCAGCTGACTTGTTGTAGTTGGTGCAGCGGCGTCTCCTATTACATACAGAACCACGCTGGAGCTCAGTGAGCTCTTCAGAACCTCCCGTTCTTTCACTGATGTGTGGAGGAAAGACAGACTGCAGGACTAGAGGCTGGATTTTATACATCTGTGGCTGAATGAGACTGAATCAGACACCTGTTTTCAGTGATTAAGAGGAGTGTCCCAATACTTTTGTCCATATAGTTCATGTATGTGGTTCTTGGATCCTGTGGATCCTGGTGTGTTTTAAAGAGCAGAATTGTTCACAGCTCTGCTCTGATAATGATGGACCACATTTAGGAAACACTGGGGAACGTCAGAACCCTTGTAAAAACGGTACAAGTGGGTTTAAGAACATTTCTTTACTTTATGGAACCAAAAGTGGTTCTTCTGTAGCATCACTTACAGAACCACTGGAAGCACCATTACTCTAAATGTCCAAAAGGAGCCAGTGGGCAGATGCTTTAGTTTGGGGGGGGGGTCTGGGTGACCACTGTCCGTAGTGATCCATCAACCTGTAGATGGCAGATACAGAATTAGAGATTAAAAAAAGAAAAAGAAAAAAAAGTGTGGAGCGGTCTAACAGACTTTGTCCACTAGGGGGAGACACAGTGCTGCTGTGAGAGAGGGAAGGGAAGGGGGGAGGGAAAACAAAAAAAAGTGCAGGAAGTGTGTTTAGATCATCGCTGATGCACAAAAACCTCTTATCTCCAAGACAGCAGCTTTACCGGAGGGTGTAACTTTTAATAGAAGTCAATATACAAAGAGTCCAGGTCATTTTGGAGCATTTCTATTGGTCCGTTCGTCATCAAATTCTGATACAATGTAAAGAACAACTGCCAGATTCACATTATGGAGATACAAGGCTTTTGTGTGCCAGTGCTGATATATAAAACACTAGTTCGACTACTGGCCAGTGAAAGACCACACACACAGACCTTCAGCAGAACTTGTGTTTTGTGCAGAAAGTCCAACAGCTGTACAGTATGAGGTGCTGATTAGACTCGGTCCGTATCCATCACAGAAGGGCTTCAGACGGCATTTTACTGCATTCTTGAGGGAACGTCCCAATCCTCCGACCCTGAACCAGATACTAGGCAACTAGGTAAGTTCAGGTGGGCAAAAATGCTGATCAGTCTTGAAGGGGGCCAGGCAAGAAGTGATCCAACGGACTGGTGGATGAGAAATGAGAGACCTGGAGGATTTGTTTCACTTTGATTTAGAATAAAAATATACATATATTATTTATTTTTATATTTCCACTAAATGTGGGACTTTGGGAACTCCCTGACCATCTCAAATCAACACCACCATCATTACCACCACCACCCTGCTGTACGTTTCTTGATGAAAAGGCCAAAGACTCATCAATTTCCACCTCCTATGAGGAGGAGGCATGACGACGACTGCCAGGGTGCTTTTGGAAACTCTAGGAAAACTCTAGGAAAAAAGGACCCACATCAAAGAAAAACCTAAAAAACCTTAAAAAAAAAAAGAAGAAAAAAAAAGTAATGTAAACACTGTCCCAGTTAATACAGTTAATCCAGTCCATGCCTTTAAACTAATCTGCAAAATCTGCCTTGATTTTATTAATTAATATTTTTTTTTTTTTAATTCCACCTTTGTGACGTCACAAAAACAAATCATTTGCATATGCCTGCCTATTCAGCCTACAGCACGTCCGACCGCCCATTTACGTTGGTTCTGAGAAAGGTTGAATGCTGTGATTTTTTAAAAAGAGGCCCAAAGTACGGCAGCCAATCACAACACAGCTTATTTAAAAGGCACAGCCTGATTGGAGAACTGAACCCTGGCTCTTTTTGGTGAATAAACCCCAAGAGTTATAGGTGGAGCTCTGAGAACAAAATAAAATGCTTGAGAAATAAGTAAAAGATATGGGCCCAATAATTATAGCCGGTATATGTAATATTTCTCAGATGAGACCGTTTTAAGAAGGATCCTATTTTTAGACATTTCTACTTGGTTTTAGTGCTTTTTTTTTTTTCTTCTAGCGAAATGATTATATCCCACTGGCCGATACTAGAAAGAGTCATTCAAAGCAAGTAAAATATCCACAAATAATCTCAGAATATTCTTACAACAATCTCACGACGAGAAATATGGATATATAGACCTGAACATCTAGGATAAGTTCACTTTTCGCAGTGTAAAAAGTAGAAAACGAGCTCCTCATATAAACACACACGACTGCATGAGTAAGACTGAGATTAATGTAGGATTATACCAGGTTCTAGATGAGATTAGAGTCATGGTCGAGCATTAAAACAACAAAAAACGAACTAAACAAAAAAGAAAAAAAGAAAAAAGCAAGAAGGGACCATATGAACCTCTCCTGGGGTTACATTTCCACCTTCTCCTGAACCCTGTTAGTCGTGCAAGTGCATCAATTCTACACAAATCCTCAGAGCGGACTCTAATCACGTGTCCACTACCAGCCAGGAGGTGAAGACGAGACGAGAACGACGACGACAAAGACCACGCGTCTGTGGAAGTTAGAGGCAGATTGTTCCTTCAAGATCAAAGTCATCATCATCAAGAGAATCAACATTGTAATCATCATCATTATCATCATCGCCGCCATAATCTCCTTCATTATTGGTATTTCCACCTTTAGCAATCAGCATAACTACCACCACCACCACCGTTAGGTCCAATAAGCCAATAAGCTCCAAGGCCATTGTTCTGGGTCTGGCTCAACGAGTGCGCACAAAGTCCACTCTTCCTCCAGGTCTCTCGCCCTCATTCGCTCTCTCTCCTCCTTTCTCCGCCAGGTTCATTTGGTGAATGTGGCCACCACGGCCCACAGCAGCTCGTTGGCGCCCGATCTGGACGCCTCGACCTCCGGGTCCAGGTCCAGCAGCAGGCGGACCCGCTTCATGGCCAGGTCGTACTGGTCGTCCAGGAGGGGGGCGAAAGCGTTCTCCAGGACGTCGGAGGAATGGGCCAGGAACAGCAGAGCCAGCAGCCGCTTGTCCATCCGCTGTGGCTCGTTCACCCACCTCTCCAGCACGCCCTCCTGGACCTTCTTGACCAGCCGCTGCTTGACGGTGCTGTTGGTGAGCGGGTGCGTGGTCATGTCAAAGAGCAGGAAGTTCTGCTTCTCCGTGGTCAGGACGCCCTTCTCCACCAGGTTCTTGGCCAAGCGCTCGCGGACGTTCCTCAGCTGGTAGTGCAGCTTCAGAGGGTTCCACGTCTCACCTGACAGAGAAGAAGAAGATGTAAAGTTGTGGACAGTTGTGTTTAGTGGTCAGAAGTCAGAATGGTCAGCTTTAGAAACCAGTCCAGTGGTTTTCGAGCTGTGGTTGAGGGGAAGCTGCATCAGAGCATCTAGTCATTGTTTCCTGGTGAGGACGGAGCTAAATGAAGTGGAGCTGCAGCCGTGACCTCACAGTTCTGCCCCACAGACAGGAGGCAAGTGTCCACTGCACACCAGTTAGTCATCTGAAATTGGGATTGTGGGACAGCGGACAACGCAGAAAATGACTGCGTATGTAGTATAGCTAGCTAGACAGACCGACAGCTAGCTAGCTAGACAGCTAAACCCACAGCTAGCTAGACAGATAGCTAGTTAGACAGACAGACCGACAGACAGCGAGCTAGACAGACAGACAGCTACCTATACAGCTAGATCAACAGATAGCTAGCTAGACCGACAGACAGATAGCTAGACAGACCGACAGATAGTTAGACAGACAGACAGACAGCTACCTATACAGCTAGATGAACAAATAGCTAGCCAGACCGACAGACAGCTAGACAGACAGCTAGACAGACCGACAGACAGCTAGACAGACCGACAGACAGCTAGACAGACCGACAGATAGCTAGACAGACCGACAGACAGCTAGACAGACCGACAGACAGCTAGACAGACCGACAGATTGCTAGACAGACCGACAGACAGCTACCTATACAGCTAGATCAACAGATATCTAGCTAGACCGACAGATAGCTAGACAGACCGACATACAGCTACCTATACAGCTAGATCAACAGATAGCTAGCTAGACAGCTAGACAGACCGACAGACAGCTACCTATACAGCTAGATCAACAGATAGCTAGCTAGACAGCTAGACAGACCGACAGATAGCTAGCTAGACCGACCAATAGCTAGGTCTAGCTAGCTAGCTAGACAGCCAGATAGCTAGCTAGACAGCCAGACAGCCAGATAGCTAGCTAGACAGCCAGATCGACAGATAGCTAGCTAGACAGGCAGCTAGACAGGCAGCTAGCTAGACAGGCAGCTAGACAGGCAGCTAGACAGGCAGCTAGACAGGCAGATGTGGTCTTGTTAAATTCAATAACTAACCAGTACTGATGATTTAGAAAGTGTTGGAATGTGCAGAGGCTTTTCTCTGTAGAAGACGGGATCTTATTCTGGACATTTTAGACACAGTGTCCATTTATTTACTGAATTCAACATTTCGGACAGAATCAGAACACACTGTGTTTAATGTGCAGAGCGTTTTTGCTCTTTTGCAAGATGATATTCAAGTAAATAAACCGCAGAGTGCTTCAGAACGTGCAGCTGCGTCTCTGTAGAGGATGAAGTCATTTTTCCAGAGGTGAACCACATTTCACACTTCAGGACCTGAACACCCCCCCGGTTCAACACGCTGGACACGGGACCAGAGAGACAACAGCGATATACACGTCTGCTCACCGCTCAGCAGCTCGATCCAGCTCTGCACCGTCTCCGGAGGCTGAGTCTCTTTAACATGTTTCAAAGCCTCGTCTAGCAACATGTCTCCCGTGGGAGCGTCCGATTTACACACCACCTGGAGACACACAGAACAGCAAGTATAGAGGCATGAATTACTGCATGGGACCGGCCAATTCACACAGGATCAAAGGTGCCCAGCAGGGCTGCAACTAACGATTATTTGCTCCGTTATTCAATGTTCTATTTTTAAGACAATTATTTAATTTTTTTTTTTTTTTTTTTTTTTTACAAAATTAACATTTATTTTTAATCCGATTCATCGATTAATCATAAGAATAATCGACAGATTAATCGATTAAAAATAAATTATAATTTTTATTTAAAAATAGAACATTGAATAACAGAGCAAATAAGTACATGCAATAATTAAATCATAATAGATTCAATTATTAAATGTAATTAAATCACATTTATTCATAAATTAAAAATAAAATATTTATCAATGCATTATTTAAAAAATAAAAGAAAAAGAAAATTGTTAAATTAAAGAAAAATAAGCACTCCTACTTAAAACTTGAAGTTTAATCATTAATTACCATCATTGTTTACATGTTACATGTTTTTTAAAGCGAATTAAATTGATAAAAGTAACACACACACAATTGATTTTTTTTTTATGAATTCAAAATAATTTAATTAAAATCACATTTCCCCCTAAATATTTCACAGAATTCTATTAATTCCTCAAAACTAGAAGAGCCAGGCAGGCCTGGTTTTGCTGAACCGCCATTGGCTGCACAGAACGGTCGATGGCATTTCAACAGTGGGGGGAAAAGGCTGTAAAAAGGTTCTGTGGTATAAAATGACCTCTATTCTGTTTCCTGTATCATTTCCTGTGGTCCTGCCTGGTATAGGACTCAAGCCCCGCCCTCCGGGCTGTAAGATGTAGACGTAGTGTTGGTGTCCCAGGACCTCATCAACAGCGGTAGTGATGCTGGGCTTGGCCAGAGGCTGGCGTGCTGCTAACGGCAGGTGCGTTTGATACGGACTTCGACACACATTAACGCCACAGTGCGTCCTCACACCACTTCCCTTTACTACTGTACTTCACACTAGGAGATCCAACCTCAGCTCACAGGAGCACGTCTCCTCTCAGCAGCACAGAGACTGGAGCAGAATGGAGTCCTCAGACCGTCAGAACCAGAGAATGCAAACAAGAGGCAGATCCTGCACAAGTGCTTTTCAACCAGGTCCATCAGTCAGACAGCCAGCCAGCCACTCAGACAGACAGACAGACAGCCACTCAGACAGACAGCCAGCCACTCAGCCAGCCAGCCACTCAGACAGACAGCCAGCCACTCAGACAGACAGCCAGCCAGCCACTCAGACAGACAGCAGGCCAGCCACTCAGACAGACAGCAGGCCAGCCACTCAGACAGCCAGACAGCCACTCAGACAGACAGCCAGACAGCCACTCAGACAGACAGCCAGCCAGCCACTCAGACAGACAGCCAGCCAGCCACTCAGACAGCCAGCCAGCCACTCAGACAGCCAGCCAGCCACTCAGACAGACAGCCAGCCACTCAGCCACTCAGACAGACAGACAGCCACTCAGACAGACAGACAGCCACTCAGACAGACAGACAGCCACTCAGACAGACAGACAGCCACTCAGACAGACAGACAGACAGACAGCCACTCAGCCACTCAGACAGACAGACAGCCACTCAGACAGACAGACAGCCACTCAGACAGACAGCCAGCCACTCAGCCACTCAGCCACTCAGCCACTCAGCCACTCAGCCACTCAGCCACTCAGCCAAACAGCCAGCCAGCCACTCAGCCAAACAGCCAGCCAGCCACTCAGACAGACAGACAGCCAGCCGGTCACTCAGACAGCCAGACAGACAGCCGGTCACTCAGACAGCCAGACAGACAGCCGGTCACTCAGACAGCCAGACAGACAGCCGGTCACTCAGACAGCCAGACAGACAGCCGGTCACTCAGACAGACAGACAGCCAGTCGGTCAGACAGACAGCCAGTCGGTCAGACAGACACGGTCAGACACACACAGTCGGCCGACCAGTCAGACACACACAGTCGGCCGACCAGTCAGACACACACAGTCGGCCGACCAGTCAGACACACACAGTCGGCCGACCAGTCAGACACACACAGTCGGCCGACCAGTCAGACACACAGTCGGCCGACCAGTCAGACACACACTCGGCCGACCAGTCAGACACACAGTCGGCCAGCCAGTCAGACACACAGTCGGCCAGCCAGTCAGCGAAACTGCCTCCAAGACGGCCGCTAGGTGGTCCAGCAACAACATCAAGTGTGTTGAAATGGCCTCTTTTTAAATTCAGTAAACAGTACCTGTATTTGAACGTGCAGAAGAGCGTCCCGTTAGCGGGGTGGGCTTTAACACACTTAAGAAATGTTCGTTTTTCCACAAAGTCCATCAGCTGTAATTCTCCTTCTCCTTCATTTCACGCAGCAGCTTTTCATAGACGATAAAGACCTTTAACTGAGCAGCGTGAGACTTAACACCCTGAACCCAGCTGGGAAAAAGAGCTGCTTACTGAATTTCTATCAGGTTTATTAACTTAATTGTTCCAAATTAATCAACACGTTTCTACAGTCCTTTAATCACACACCTTTCTGGTCAGCAGGCTTTTCCTCCTCATGCCGCAGGGTTCGAGCTGGAGCCGTCCTCGGAGGGCGAGCTCAATCAGCATGCAGCCTCTCAGACCAGACGATATACAGTCATTCCAGAACGATGTGTAGCCCTGTGGAGTGCAACACACACACACACACACACACACACTTGTACTATTGTGGCAAAAATACAATACTGTAATATAAACAATCTTCAAGAAAGGAGGGCTGGATTCAGCGTGATGAGGGTTCTCAACAATTCTATTTAAATTCTATTTGAAATTCTTGCAAGTATTTGAATATATCTGCATATTAATTCCATTACTTTGCAAAGAGAGGACCGGCCTGCAGTAAACAGACAGTGCTCTGTGTAACAGTGGGAGAAACACAGCGGTGAAAACAAAGGATCAGAACTCAGGCTTCAAATAGCTGAGGCTCAATCTATTAAACCAGGCCTGGATCAGACCGGATCAGACCGGAAATTCCCTACTCATAATGGCCTGCGGTCATGGGTCAGTGTTCTGGTCAGGGATTTAGATCAATAGCACTGTGAATAGCTCTTCAAGTCCAGAACTAGGTTTAGGTTTAATCCCCGATACTAATCCTTATATCGTCACTGTGCAATGAAAAACATGGATCTCCAAAATGGTGAATTTCCAGGGGAAGGCTAAAATTGTCTTAACTCTGAATGGAAGTCAATGTAAAATAATTCGATTTATTCACATAATTATAGTAATTTCGAGCATTTCTATTGGTCCATTCATCCAGAATTATATATATATATATATATATATATATATATATATATATATATATATATATATATATATATATATATATATATAGTACAGAAGCAGCTGCAGGTTTCAAACCTGTTCAAGTTCTTATTGATCAAATCTCAATTAATCAGATTGGACATCCCTTCAGATCAAAAGCATTTTTCTCCAAATCCACAGTAATATAATGCTGAGCACATTTACAGTAATTAATTAATGGAGATTTATAGCCAGGACAGCTCATAGGTCAGGAGTGGTTTGATTGGATACTGTCAGGGATGGGGTCAGATCCATGCTATTAGTCCTGTAATTGACAGGAGCGTGTTGGTGCTATACGTCGGCGCCTGTCGGGGTGGTAAACTGAGCATTCTGCTAATAAACGCTTGTGAATTCACAATAAACTACAAAAGCCTTTAAAGAGTAAAAGGAAAAGGACCATCTTAATTGAGCTACTTAAAGGGTAGGAGGGCAGGAGCTTGGTCTGTCAGGAAAGCGTCGTCATCATTCACACCTGTCAGTCTAGCTACTTCTAAAGAAGTGAGAGCTCTTTGTCTTTAGCACCTCCAGCTCAACACAAAGGAGATCAAGCAAAGGGAATAGAGCCCCAGGTCCGTTTACACCAACCGCGGCTCCGGATGAATATACATGGAGCTTTCCAATGTTTCCTCCAAACATGTTGAGATACAGTTACAGGTACGTAATAAGGATTCGCCGATCCGATATTAGGATCGGGTTTTAAGAAGTTTGACTGCTTTTTTACTTTGAAGTTATTTTGAATGCTGTGTCAAGAACCTGCACATTTCTTTATTATTTTAATGACAAATAAAAAGTTCAGTATTTTTCAATTCAGTAAATTTATATCCGTGTGTCAACTGGTTATATTTTGTTTTACAAAGCTAGTAACGTTTAAGTCAAGGCTTTCCCACATGGTGAGGTAAACGGTTTATTAAATTTGTTCAATTAAGACGGTCCTTTTCCTTTTACTCTTTAAAGGCTTTTGTAGTTTATTGTGAATTCACAAGCGTTTATTAGCAGAATGCTCAGTTTACCACCCCGACAGGCGCCGACGTATAGCACCAACAAGCTCCTGTCAATTACAGGACTAATAGCATGGATCTGACCCCATCCCTGACAGTATCCAATCAAAATATCTACATACACAAACTGGACCCTCACTCACTACAATACACAACTATGGCTCACGGAAAACACACTACGGACAATAATGCAAATATTTCTTTTACACTCACATACAGATAAATATGTACATATGTGTATATATATATATATATATATATATATATATATATATATATATATATATATATATATATATATAGACACGCACCAAATATCCATCCATTTTGCTTCTTATATTTCTATATTTTCATATTTTATTTTTTAACTTAAATTTAACTTAAATGTAACTTATTTTATTTATTAATTTTTTTTTTGCACTTTATTTCATTAAGTTAAGGTTTAGTTTAAATTTAGATCTTTATTGAATAGCTTTGATGTGGACAGACTGTCAAAAAAGCATTTCACTGCAAGTTATACTGTGTATTACTATGTGTGTAACAAATAAAATTTGATTTGATCTGATTTGATTTTATTAATTGAACAATGTTAACGGATCGGTATCGGGTATGGACCGATATGCAAAGTTTATGTAGTGGTATCGGTGTCGGAACTGAAAAAGTCAAATCGGTGCATCCCTAGTATGCAATCTTTAGAAATGTAAATAACTCAAGAGTTACAAAGTGGAGTCAGATTCAGATTAGAAATGCGAATCTGAATCACAGAATCTGAAACTGAATTCTGAACTGAAACCAAACTTTAAGGTTTCATAAAATATAAAAGGCAAAATGAATCATAAAAAAATACATTAATTAACATTTACTTTACTTTTAAACCAACATCCTGCAAAAGCAAGCAAGCACACAGTTTTCCGAGCCAGTTTAGGAGTTAGGAGTTCTCTGGAGTTGTTTAGACACGTAGTGAACCGATTCATTCAGTTCTGGTTCGCTCTGCGTTCACACGGATACATTACGACCCAAACCAAAACATATCAGGAGTTTTCGTAAAATGCACTGAACGCCCACATTTTATTCGTGGACACCCCTTTCTAATGAAGGCATTCAGATACTTTAAGCTGCACCCATTGCCGACACAGACGTGCAAATGCACACACACAATACTGCCAATAGAATAGGACTCTCTGCAGGAGAAGATCATCATCATGACCCTATTGGCACCATGCTGCCTAATAATACCAGGCGTGGGCTAGAGGGGTGTAAATAAAGCCCCCCAGCATTGAGGAGCTGTGGAGCAGTGGAGGAGCTGTGTTCTCTGCAATGATGGTGGAGGAGCTCCATCCAGTACTTTTGGATGGGATGAGTGTGGAGTCAGGATGATGAGGTGGGGTGGTGATCATCATCAGCCAACAGGACAGTAGAGACTGTTACTCCAACAAAAACAGAAAAATTGAGGAAAAAATGGGTAAAAAAAAAAAAGAAATGTATTTATAAATAAACAAATAAATAAATAATAATTTAAGTTATTAAGTTATTTTCCCTTTCATTCAAATGTCAAACACATCAGTTTGAAAGGACCTGTATAACGCAAATTCAATTGTAGGCAATTTAACACTGCTGTGAGGATTTGATTGCATTCAGCGGCAAGAGCATTAGTGAGGTCAGGATGTTGGAGGATGATGATGATGATGATGATCAGCACCTACCTCATCATCCCCACCTCATCCCACCCAAAAGTGCTGGATGGAGCTCCTCCACCATCATTCCAGAGAGCACAGCTCCTCCACAGCTCCTCAATGCTGGGGGGCTTTATTTACACCCCTCTACTAGCCCACGCCTGGCATTATTATTAGGCAGCATGGAGCCAACAGGGTAATGATGTTTATTTACTATCTGTATAGGTGAGTCCTAATCTATTGGCAGTACTAGGTTAATACTACTTAATGTAGATTAATGCATTCATTAGAGAAGGGGTGTCCACAAACTTTTGGACACGCAGTGTTTGTTCTTGCTGGTGGTTTAGGTTGGGTAACTAGGTTAACCAGTAAGGCCATGACCTCCACCTGCTGCCAGCTAAACTTCAGAACCACGGAGAACTACAGCCCAGTGTATCCGCTATGCGAGCCACCCAGCGGGCATACAATCAACCTCCCCAGCCTGGAGGCGAGGGTCTCCAGCCAGGTTCCACACAAACTCCAGGACACCCTCCACCCTCCACCCTCCGAATTATCAAACACGGGTCTTCTCAAACCTCTCGGTCCTTCAGCCCCAGCAGCAGCACCTCCTCCATCAGGGTTAGCCGGGTTTCCTTGGAGTCTCCCTCCGGGTCCTCCTCCTCACTGCGGCGGCTCTCTGGCTCCTCTTCGTCGGCTGCGCGCTCTCTGCCGGCCGCGGCGCTGCGGGAGGCCTCGGTGCGGCGCTGCACCAGGCCGGAGCTCCTCTGGCTCAGCGAGCTCATCGTGGTCAACACTAGGGATCTCGGGGAGGATGTGGCACCGGGCGGGCGGCCCGGATGGTCCCGGTAGGTCCGGTTGTCGGTCGGTCGGTCGGTCCGGTTCGGCTCCGTTTCCCGGTTCCCCGCGGTTCGGGTTTGTTGACGTGGATTGTTTCACTCACATCCGGGACCTTCTCCCCGCTGCTCTGCCGAGTTCCTCGTTCAACATGGCGGTGCGCGATGACGACAGAGGCGTCCGACGTGACGACGGAGACGTGGGCGTGACGTCAGATGTTTTCGTTATTTTTATAAAGTCACTTCTACATTATATTTAATGAAAATAAAAAAAAAACGTAGAAATATTTAGACATTTTTATATTTTTATTGATATTTAATAAAGAGTAAGTTTAATAAGGTTTACGTTAACTTAAATCACCCAATCAATTTAATCCTTCGTTTAACTAAAGCACTCCCACTAAACCCAATATATCTGATTTATTAAAAATATTCCATTCACCCTTTTGCCGTTAATGCTTTGTCAAAATATCTCTGTTTCTGCACAATAAATATAAATAAATAAATAATCAATTGCGCATTCTCAACAAATGAAGACATATATATATATATATATATATATCAATGATTGTGTAAATTGTTTATTTTGTATATATTTGTATGAATATTTATAAATACATAAACATACACTCCATTAGCAAGGGTTAGCAAGAGTTAGCAAGAATAGCAGCGGCAGCTCGCCACGACTCACAAGCACAAAAACAACTAATAAAGCCATGCTATGGGCAGCAGGGGCTCAGCGGTTAGAGCACCGGGTTGTGGGTTCGAGACCCGGGCTCTGCAAGCTGCCACTGTTGGGCCCTTGAGCAAGGCCCTTCACCCTCTCTGCTCCCCGGGCGCTGCAGCAGTGGCTAACTGCCACTGTGTGTGTTTGATCACTACAGTGTGTGTAATAATGTCTTTTTAAAAAGACATAGTTCACCTGAAATGCTAACAATGGCTAACAGTGGCTTTTTGTAATGGTTTAGAATAGCTGATGTGCATCATGCTAAAAGCTAGTGTTAATTACCGGAGCATGTGGAGTACAGTGCTCCTTTACTGGCCTCTCTACAGCAGGTATTTTATCAGTTTTCTTACCCTGAACAAACACCGGGTTATCTTTATCTAAAAAGGCAGATAAGGCAAGCAGGCCAACAATAGGCGGTGTATCTCGCAGTCACTTTGCACCTGCTGTTTCTGCTGAGTAAGCTGAAAGGCCTCTCTTCCCTGTACTGAGGAGGGATGTGGTCAGAGGGCATGTGGTCTAGTTCCCTACATCATAAACAGGCAGTGAGTTTAGACTGTGTATGTGAATGACTGGTAGAACACAATCAACTGAAGTAAGTACATTTACTGGTACTTAAAATTTGCTGCCTAATGCCAGGCGTGGGCTAGTAGAGGGGTATAATAAAGCCCCCCAGCATTGAGGAGCTGTGGGGCACTGGAGGAGCTGGGTGGGGCTCACTTCTTGCTGAATGCAATCAAATTCTCTCAGCAGTTCTCCTCCAAAATGTAGTAGAAAGTCTTCTTCCCTGGACAGTAGAGACAGTTACTCCAAAAAAAGCAGGATCAGCTCTTTTTAATAGCCTTGATTTCAGAAGAAACAAAGAATGAGCAGGTGTCCCAATACTTTTGTCCATTTAGGATATCTGTGTGTCCATCCGTCTATCCAATAATCTAGCTATTTCTGTGTCTGCCTAGTTAACTGTCTGTCCATCCATCTATTCTTCTATACATCTATCTATTTATCCGTCCTTAGGCCTTCAGAGCATTTTCTTCTTGCTATCCACGGCCAACCAGACACGTTCAATGACGTTGAGGCCTGGACTCTGGGGTGACCAGTACATTGTTCTGAGAGCAGCAGCAGCAGCAGCTTCAGAAGTCTGATCTGCATTCATACAGAGTCTGTCCCACATTGCTGCAATAACAGCCTCCACTCTTCTGAGAAAGACTTGCACTAGATGTTGGAACATTGCTGTGTGGATTTGACTGCATTCAGCCACGAGAAATATAGACCTAGCATCAGTGAGGTCAGGTTCTGGTGTTGAACTCATCCCCAAAATATTAGATGGACCTTCATCACCACTCTAGAGAACCCCACAGCTCACTGCAGGGAGGCGTCATTCCCCTATAGTCCATGCTCGGCCCCGGGTGTATGGTGACCTTCGGGTCATTAGCGCCTGAAAGCTGTGCGGTGCAATGGGTGCACCTTAAAGTACCCGAATCAGAAGGGTCCTTACTATTGTCTCACCTGAAGAACTAGAGGCGTGATAAAGTGAAAAAGTGGGAGAGGCTTATGGGGCTGCACCTGGCAGCCAATCAGATTCCTCTGAGGGAGGACAATACTGGACGTTCGTCTCACATCAGTAGAAAAGCCGGCGGCACTGAGAGGGCCTCATGAGAGGCCGAGCGGTGGGGATTAAAGAGCGCTCAGAACTGGAGTACATTCAGAACTGGAGCTGAAACCGCCGCCATGGAAGATCCACAGAAACGTAAGTGTTTTACCCCGTGCAGTTTTTTTTCTTTAATAATTAATAATAATAATAATAATAATACATTGTAATTGGTTAAAGGGCAACTCCACCATTTTTAAAAATTGTCTAATAATTCTAATAATTCCACTAATTCAAGAGGTAAACAGTCTTTCAGAGTGGGGTTTGGTGTGAAATGCTCTATTTCTACCATCTCAGATGTCTTTACAGCAGTGGTGAATGGAACCAGGCATCGGTTGCCGTGACTACAGCACCAATATAGTCATTTTACCTACCATCCAAACCCACCAGTGAACCTATTTTAGAGTTTTATATGGGGTGTTGATGATGCTAAATGAGTGCAAGGGTTTTCTCAGGGGTCTATTTTGCTGCACATTTCGACCTGCATGTATCCCTCCACCATTTTAATGATCTGGTTCTAAAAGCAGGTTCTAGAGCCGAACTCTTCTCAGAACTCTGGTAGAACAGTGTCTCAGGCATCAGGCAGCGTCTTCATCACCATTAGGTGAAGAACTTTCAGTGAGGAGCTTTTAGAGAGGAGTTAACCTTTGAACTTTGTGCTTCCGCTGCCCAGGTCATGGTGGTCTGGTGTCGCTCTGTGTCGGCTGTGGCCATCAAATTCTTGACCGTTTCATCCTGCGCGTGTTCCCGGACCTGGAGTGGCACGCTGCGTGCCTGAAGTGCTCGGAGTGCGAGCAACACCTGGACGAGTCGCGCACCTGCTTCATCAAAGACGGAAAAGCGCTGTGTAAGGAGGACTACAGCAGGTACGTTCCATCCCCAGTGATGCCACAGCCATACGTCAGTGATTGGAAGACCCAGAGAGCATAACTCTCCCCTCCCTCTCTCTCTGTTTTTCTCTGGTTGGGTAGAATGAGGGTCCTCCCTGCCTCTTCCCTTGTCACTCAGTGTGTGTGATGCTAGCCAGCAGAATTAGCAGTTAGCATTCTCCTCCCAAGCCGCCGCCCACAGGCCCAAAAAAGGACTTCTGCCTCGTTTTCATTCATATGTTTGGTTCACTTGTATCGGTTCATGATTCAGTTTGCTTGGTTCATGAGTTACACCTGGGACTGGGGATATTTAAGGAGCCTCGACACTCGCCATTCGGTGCCGAGAATTGTATCGTTTGGAACCTTGAGGTCGCCCGAGAGGTTCCCCTTACAACTAGAGGTGTGTTACGGTCAGCTTCGGCTACGTTGCTGCCACACACTGCCTAGTGATGCACAGTGTGTTGTATTAGCAGCAGTATGAACAGCTCTGGAGGAGCTTATACACATGTCTTGGAATAAGGCTGTGCTAGCCTTCCTTTACCCTCCCAGCACTGGAGGCATTATGTCAACATCAGCCATAACATTAGTACCACCGCCAGTAGAAGTGAATAGCATTGAATAGCTACTGAATTTTAGGCGGGTATTAATGGTATTAATGTTTTGGCTGATCAGTGCATATCAGTGTTAACCGTTTATTTCTCAGGTTATACGCCACCAAGTGCCCCAGGTGCCTCCGCTCCTTCAGCAGTCGTGATTATGTGATGCGGACGGGGGGTGGGGGTGTGTATCATGTGCAGTGTTTCCGCTGTGTGAGGTGTGACCGCCAGCTGGTGCCCGGAGACAGATTCACCCTGCAGGACGGTAACCTGCACTGCGCCGGCCGCACGCTGCACTGCTGGGGGGTTCAGACAGGTAAATACACACACACACACACACACACACACACACACCTGTTAAAAGCCATTGATCGCATATTTTATTGAATTAATTATTACTATTAAATAAAATATATTAATAAAAAAATTGAAGTGATGATGGGGATCAGGTAACAAAAAATGTGTGTGTGTGTGTGTATGTATGGTGTTCCCACACCTGGTCAAACCTGTCCTCCTCCCCCTGTGCAGACAGTGCCCCCTCAAACGGAGTGTGTGACTCTCGTTGGTCAGGGGGTCAGAGGTCAGAGCGAGTGACCCGTGTGCGGACGGTGCTGAGCGAGGCTCAGCTGCACACACTGCAGAGCTGCTACAGCGCCAACCCGCGGCCGGACGCTCTGCTGAAGGAGCAGCTGGTGGAGCTGACCGGCCTGAGCCCGCGGGTCATCAGGGTCTGGTTCCAGAACAAACGCTGCAAAGACAAAAAGAAAAGTGCAGCGGCCAGAAACACACAGCACCGGACACATGAGCAGGTGAGCAACAGGCTTATTATTAGTGCACAAAACAATTATAATATTAATATGAATAACAATGATGACAATAACAATAAAATAATAATAATAAGAAGAAGAAAAAGAAGAATTGTTTATGCATAATGACCAGGGGTGTAAGAGTGGAGTCATGCCATTACAAAGCTGAATTTGAAAGCAAATTTGTACTTTTGAATGTTATTATTTTTAACTTGTATCATTACCAGCTGTTCAGTTGAGTTGAGTCTTAAAAGAGTTTTGAACTAGATTTTTTAGCTGAACTTGGACTAAAGTTAGGACGATACAGTTAAACCAAACTGAAGTTGAATTTTGAACTGAAATGAAGTTTTAAACTGGAATTGAGTTTTGAACCGAAATCAAGTTATGAACCATAATTGAGTAATTGAATTGAATTGAATTTTAAAAAGAAATTGAGTTTTGAACTGAAATCGAGTTTTAAACTGAAATTGTGTTTTGAACTGAAATGAAGTTTTGAATTTAAATTTATGTTTGAACCGAAATCAAGTTTTGAACCATAATCGAACCATAATTGAATTGAATTTTGAAAGGAAATTGAGTTTTGAACTGAAGTTGAGTTTTGAACTGAAATTGAAAGTCTTGGTTTGTATATAAAGCGTTCCATCTAGTGTGCATTAATTAATCTACGCGCAGTTATAGAACAAATATTATTATATATTATTAACATATTTGATCAATATAAAGTAAATAAAAAAAGCTTTTTTAAATATAAATATTTTTACATTGCTTCAATACAAACAACTGATATAAATTTAATAAATAAAAACACACAATTAAAAAAATATATATATTTTCATTCCGGTGATTAATAACAATCAAGCCTAGCTCTCTTAATCACACATTTAGATCACAGTGAAGAGCTGGAAGGTTGAGATCAGCAGGTGCAGTAATGAGCTCACTCAGCACTGTAGGGGCTAATCCCACTACACACTCTTTACCATAAAGCTGCTATGAAGGCTTCTTTGAGTGCTGCCATAGAAGTAATGGCTGTGTGACTGTGAAGAACCGGTCACTTAATGCAGAGGTTAAGAGTGTGATCAGATGTGATCAGATGTGATATTAATAACGAATATCATATTACTGTGCAGGAGCCGTGTTTTGCGGCCAGTCCGGACAGTCTGGACCAGGATATGCTGATGACTCCACTGGACCTCCTGAGTTTTCAGCCGTCTTGGAAACTTCTGACCAGCTTCTCCTTACATTCAGACAGTGACCACGACTGCACTCCACATCAGCAGCCAGTGAGGACACTGTTTATAAATTAACCCTTTAAACTCTAATGGTCAGTTTCCTCAGCTCTTTCCTCTGGAATCTACAGAACCGACCCAATCATGTCACTCTGCTATAGTATTAACAGCAAGGTTCTTTGACCTGTAACGTTAATAGTGGAACCCTTTTTGGTGGTATACAGTAGAGCTTTGACAAAGGCCTTTAAAGTAATACCTACAGGAGGCGCTTCTTCATAAAGAGAAACCACTAAACCTGGCAAATCCAAGGGCGATTTGAGGTGCCAGAGTTCTGTACAGAATCACTGTGTTTAGTGAAGAACCCTTGAAGAGTCACTGTGCTAAGCTTTTAGAGGCCGCAGTACATTGTAGTTACTGGATAATCCACTAATTCAGTGGAATGGGGTTTAAAATCTGAGATTTGCTGATGTTCTGAATTTCATGTTCTTCAGGACTGTTTGTCAGAGAGGATGACGAGCTGTTCTTCTGCTGGAAGTGAAGTCATGCCGCTTGAGCTGAACACGCCCAACAGTTTCAGCGCCAGCCCGACACAGGCCAACCAATAAGGCCTCTGACTGAACTGATGCCGCCACAGTGGTATTATTCAATCAAATGGTTTTTACTTGTGAAATTCAAATGTTACCAGCAACAGGAAGTGTGTTGGACTGAGGTTCTCCTGGATCTTCCTGCAGATCCTCTTCAGGTTCTTCTGCTCAGTTGCATGGTCCTTGTGGAGCCATCGTTTTCAAACAGTGCCACAGATTGTCAGATCCCTGTGTTCCCCACCACAGCATCCACCACATGATGCTACCACCACCACCATGCTTCACTGTTTGTCAGGGGCGTTTCTAGACTGCTTGTTGTACTGGGGCACACTGTACTCCTCTGCTTGCCTAATAATAATATTACTAGTTAATAATATTAGTATTATAATACATTGTTAATAATAACGTCAGCAATAATATTACTAGTTATTATTATGTTTATTATTATTATTATTATTATTATTATATAAGTAATATTACAGCCACACACATGCATGCAAATATTTCCTTTACAGTATAAAACTACATGATAACTGTGATTCTGTCTTTGCATCATCACAGATCACCCAGATATTTAAAATCAGTAGTTTATTGTTATATCGACGATATCATAATGCTAATTTTCCACGCTAGTGTTTTCAGTGCTCCTTTTTACCAGCTAACATAAAGAAAGCCTATATTACTATAATTGAAGCCTTTGCTAGTTTAGCTGATGGCTTTGCTCCAGTGGTAAGTTATGCGGTTATTATATATATATATATATATATATATATATTTATAAAAAATATATATATACATCATTTATATATATATATATATATATATATATATATATATACAACATATAGCTATATATGTATGTATTTATATAGCTATATAGTCCATTACTCCGCTCAGCTCAGAAACACTGAGTAAACTCAAACTAAAAGTGTTAGCTACTCAAGCTAATGGAAAGATGCTGGGGAATTATGGAAAATGTAGTATCTGTAGTGAATTTGCATCGCATGTCCAGTAGTTCTGCTCAGCGATCCAGGAGAAGGACTTTTTGCTGTGGAGATTTTAGTGGGGCACAGCTAAATGTCCCTGATGAAGAGGCAAACCAGAGCTCTTGCTGGTGCACCATCACTCCAGTCTTCAGAGTGATTGTTGGCCTCTCTGAGGCTGAGTTCTTGCTCTGAGGCTGAGTTTTGAGGGACGGTCTTGTCTAGGCAGTGCTGAGTGGTGCAGAGCAGCTTCCTGTTCCTCACAGTTGATCCAGTTCTGCAGCCTTGTCCAGGCTTGAGGACGCTTCAGATTCTCAGTCTAACTGGTGGTGCTCGAATTAAGGGGGTCTTTTTTAATGATTGACAGGTAGAGGCTGAGTTTAGACCTGCTGTATCTGTGTAAACCTGGAACCTGGAACACCGGGTGAAATACTCATGCAAACAGGACTAAATGATAAAATCATTTTCAAATAATTAATTTTGAGGATATTTTTAAATATAATATACTTATACATATAACTTGCAATATAGCTTAATCTGGTTACTTTTAAGGTGGTTGAATGTATTTTATAAGGCACTGTAACACGATTAGATTAGATTTGATAAATTTGTACGTTTTTAATAATCGGTTTGTGTCTTCTGGTAATGATCTGTATAACTGTGTTTATTTAAACAGGTATTTATCGTCTATTATGAACACAGAGTTGGTGTGAAATGGTTCATTGTATGTTATTGTTATTTATTTATTTTATTTATTTTATATGTTTCCAATAAAGTGGCCAGAGAGTGGAGGCACAAGTTGGTAGATGTTTCCAATAAAGTGGCCAGTGAGAATGAGCACAAGGTTTGTGTTTCCAATAAAGTGGACAGAGAGTGGATGAACAGTATAGGTGTTTCTAATAAAATGGCCAGTGAGTGGAAAGACAAATTGGTATATGTTTCCAATAAAGCGACCAGTGACACAAAGTAGGTGTTTCCAATAAAGTGGCCAGAGAGTGGATGTACAGGGAAGGTTTTTCTAAAAAAATGTCACATTTGTTAATCATTCTCCAATAAAGGTACTAAACTGATAACTGTTCAGACATCTTCTGCTACACAGAAAGGTCTCCCTTTATTTGGGTGGTACACGTCAGCCCCGTACAGACGGTCTATAATCTGGCTAAGAGAGCAGAGGGGGCCGCAACACTCAAGAACAGATGGGCTACAGCCTTTAACTGCACACCTATATAGTTGAGCTATAAAGTAGGTGTTTCTAATAAAGCGGCCAAAGAGTGGCAGCACAAGTTGGTAGGTGTTTCCAGTAAATTGGCCAGTGAGAATGAGCACAAGGTATGTGTTTCCAATAAAGTGGCCAGAGAGTGGATGTACAGGGTAGGTGTATTAACTGACCAGTGAGGGAAAGCACAAGGTAGGTGTTTCCAATAAAGTGGCCAGTGAGAATGAACACAATACAGCTGCTTTCAATAAAGTGGCCAGAGAGTGGAAGGACAAGTTGGTAGATGTTTCCAATAAAGTGGCCAGTGAGAAGAAGCACAAATTGGTAGATGTTTCCAATAAAGTGGCCAGAGAGTGGAGGCACAAGTTGGTAGATGTTTCCAATAAAGTGGCCAGTGAGAATGAGCACAAGGTTTGTGTTTCCAATAAAGTGGACAGAGAGTGGATGAACAGTATAGGTGTTTCTAATAAAATGGCCAGTGAGTGGAAAGACAAATTGGTATATGTTTCCAATAAAGCGACCAGTGACACAAAGTGGGTGTTTCCAATAAAGTGGCCAGAGAGTGGATGTACAGGGAAGGTGTTTCTAAAAAAATGACCAGTGAGTGGAAATGCATGTTAGTAGGTGTTTCCAATAAAGTGGCCAGTGAGGGAAAGAACAAGTTGTTAGATGTTTCCAATAAAGCGGCCAGCGAGTAGAAGTACAAGGTAGGACTTTCTGATAAAGTGGCCAGTGAGTGGAAGCAGAAGGTAGAGGTTTTCTGCACATCCTCTTCCACTTGTGTGCTGCAGGGTCAGTGCCCCTCCTCAGTGTTTCTATTAAAATGGCCAGTGAGTGAAAGTGCATGTTAGTAGGTATTTCCAATAAAGTGGCCAGTGACAGGAGGCACAAGGTATGTGTTGCCAATAAAATGACCAAAGAGTGGAAGGACAAGTTGGTAGATGTTTCCAATAAAGTGGCCAGAGAGTGGACGTACAGGGAGGGTGTTTCTATTAAAAAGGCCAGTGAATGGAAGGACAAGTTGGTAGATGTTTCCAATAAAATGGCCAGTGAGGGGAGGTACAAATTGGTAGATGTTTCCAATAAAGCGACCAGTGACACAAAGTGAGTGTTTCCAATAAAGTGGCCAGAGAATGGATGTACAGGGAAGGTGTTTCCAATAAAGTGTCCAGAGAGTGGCAGCACAAGTTGGTAGATGTTTCCAGTAAAGTGGCCAGTAAGTGGCAGCACAAGTTGGTAGGTGTTTCCAATAAAGTGGCCAGAGAGTGGACATACGGGGAAGGTGTTTCTATTAAAATGGCCAGTGAGTGCAAGTGCATGTTAGTAGGTATTTCCGATAAAGTGGCCTGTGATGGGAGGCACAAGGTAGGTGTTTCTAATAAAGTGGCCAGTGAGTGGATGCAGAAGGTAGGGGTTTTCTGCACATCCTCTTCCACTTGTGTGTGGAGTGTGTGCTGCAGGGTCAGTGCCCCTCCTCAGGCCTGGGTATGAATGCATCACAGTAATAAAATCATTTTCAAATAATTAATTTTGAGGATATTTTTTAATATAATATACTTATACATATAACTTGCAATATAGCTTAATCTGGTTACTTTTAAGGTGGTTGAATGTATTTTATAAGGCACTGTAACACGATTAGATTAGATTTGATAAATTTGTACGTTTTTAATAATCGGTTTGTGTCTTCTGGTAATGATCTGTATAACTGTGTTTATTTAAACAGGTATTTATCGTCTATTATGAACACAGAGTTGGTGTGAAATGGTTAATTGTATGTTATTGTTATTTATTTATTTTATTTATTTTATATGTTTCCAATAAAGTGGCCAGAGAGTGGAGGCACAAGTTGGTAGATGTTTCCAATAAAGTGGCCAGTGAGAATGAGCACAAGGTTTGTGTTTCCAATAAAGTGGACAGAGAGTGGATGAACAGTATAGGTGTTTCTAATAAAATGGCCAGTGAGTGGAAAGACAAATTGGTATATGTTTCCAATAAAGCGACCAGTGACACAAAGTAGGTGTTTCCAATAAAGTGGCCAGAGAGTGGATGTACAGGGAAGGTTTTTCTAAAAAATTTCACATTTGTTAATCATTCTCCAATAAAGGTACTAAACTGATAACTGTTCGTACATCTTCTGCTACACAGAAAGGTCTCCCTTTATTTGGGTGGTACACGTCAGCCCCGTACAGACGGTCTATAATCTGGCTAAGAGAGCAGAGGGGGCCGCAACACTCAAGAACAGATGGGCTACAGCCTTTAACTGCACACCTATATAGTTGAGCTATAAAGTAGGTGTTTCTAATAAAGCGGCCAAAGAGTGGCAGCACAAGTTGGTAGGTGTTTCCAGTAAATTGGCCAGTGAGAATGAGCACAAGGTATGTGTTTCCAATAAAGTGGCCAGAGAGTGGATGTACAGGGTAGGTGTATTAACTGACCAGTGAGGGAAAGCACAAGGTAGGTGTTTCCAATAAAGTGGCCAGTGAGAATGAACACAATACAGCTGCTTTCAATAAAGTGGCCAGAGAGTGGAAGGACAAGTTGGTAGATGTTTCCAATAAAGTGGCCAGTGAGAAGAAGCACAAATTGGTAGATGTTTCCAATAAAGTGGCCAGAGAGTGGAGGCACAAGTTGGTAGATGTTTCCAATAAAGTGGCCAGTGAGAATGAGCACAAGGTTTGTGTTTCCAATAAAGTGGACAGAGAGTGAATGAACAGTATAGGTGTTTCTAATAAAATGGCCAGTGAGTGGAAAGACAAATTGGTATATGTTTCCAATAAAGCGACCAGTGACACAAAGTGGGTGTTTCCAATAAAGTGGCCAGAGAGTGGATGTACAGGGAAGGTGTTTCTAAAAAAATGACCAGTGAGTGGAAATGCATGTTAGTAGGTGTTTCCAATAAAGTGGCCAGTGAGGGAAAGAACAAGTTGTTAGATGTTTCCAATAAAGCGGCCAGCGAGTAGAAGTACAAGGTAGGACTTTCTGATAAAGTGGCCAGTGAGTGGAAGCAGAAGGTAGAGGTTTTCTGCACATCCTCTTCCACTTGTGTGCTGCAGGGTCAGTGCCCCTCCTCAGTGTTTCTATTAAAATGGCCAGTGAGTGAAAGTGCATGTTAGTAGGTATTTCCAATAAAGTGGCCAGTGACAGGAGGCACAAGGTATGTGTTGCCAATAAAATGACCAAAGAGTGGAAGGACAAGTTGGTAGATGTTTCCAATAAAGTGGCCAGAGAGTGGACGTACAGGGAGGGTGTTTCTATTAAAAAGGCCAGTGAATGGAAGGACAAGTTGGTAGATGTTTCCAATAAAATGGCCAGTGAGGGGAGGTACAAATTGGTAGATGTTTACAATAAAGCGACCAGTGACACAAAGTGGGTGTTTCCAATAAAGTGGCCAGAGAGTGGCAGCACAAGTTGGTAGATGTTTCCAGTAAAGTGGCCAGAGAGTGGACATACGGGGAAGGTGTTTCTAATAAAGTGGCCAGTGAGTGGATGCAGAAGGTAGGGGTTTTCTGCACATCCTCTTCCACTTGTGTGTGGAGTGTGTGCTGCAGGGTCAGTGCCCCTCCTCAGGCCTGGGTATGAATGCATCACAGTGTGTGTATAAAGATGGTGCTTTATAGTGGAGCTCTGAGCTCTCCGCTCTTTCCACTCAGCTTTGTGCTCTAAATCAAATAATGAAAGAGGCTCTGCACTCCAGCCGCGCAATTCATCCCCACCAAAAGAGATTCATTAATATATCAAATCTCTGCTTTTTGCTCTCGCAGCTTTCATCTTTGAACCCTGCGCAGAGGGTGTGTGAAGTTGCTGAAAAGAGTGAGAAACACCCAGCGCCGGATTAATTACCCCTGCCTTTGACCGACGGAGGGGTTTCGATTAAAATGCTGATTCAAGAGCCAACAGCAGTTCACAGAGACGCTGCATCTGAGCTTTATTAACATGAAGCACACTCCCAGATCCAGCACTGATCACCTGAGCTGCACACAGACCGGCCTCAGTGTGTACAGCAGCAATCACTGGCCACTTTATTAGAAACACCTACCACCTTGTGCTTCCACTCACTGGCCACTTTATTAGAAACACCTACCACCTTGTGCTTCCACTCACTGGCCACTTTATTAGAAACACCTACCACCTTGTGCTTCCACTCACTGGCCACTTTATTAGAAACACCTACCACCTTGTGCTTCCACTCACTGGCCACTTTATTAGAAACACCTACCACCTTGTGTTTCCCCTCACTGGCCACATTATTAGAAACACCTACCACCTTGTATTTCCACTTTTTGGTCACTTTATTAGGAACACCTACCACCGTGTTTCCCCTCACTGGCCACTTTATTAGGAACACCAACCAACTTGATTTTCCACTTATTTGCCACTTTATTAGAAACACCTACCACCTTGTGCTTCCACTCACTGGCCACTTTATTAGAAACACCTACCACCTTGTGCATCCACTTGGTGGGCACTTTATTAGGAACACCTACCACCCTGTGGTTCCCCTCACTGCCGCTGTGTTGTAATTTATGCGTCTATATAAAGCGCAGGTGGACGCGGTTACACTCATCTCCTATTCATATGTTAAACAGACCTTCGTTCTCCAGCACATAGGATGGATCTTCAAGCCACAATTGATCAGAGGTTTCTAAAAGCTTGATGCTTTCAAACTCGCTCATTAGCATGCTAAGTTTGCAGCAGCTAATAACAGCTCTTTCAACATCCATTTAAATGTAAGAAGGTCTGAGGAAGATGAAGTGGGCTGCCCGTCTTCTCTGGAGAGTCCAGGTTTCTGTGGGGAAATTGTCTCTCCATTGTGTCAACAGGTGAGGAGAGGCAGGGTGAGCAGTCGAGCTCCCGAGGCGGGACGGATCGCCTGCACTACCTGATCTCCGTGAATGGGCCACGGTGCTTCAGCTGAGGGGGGATGAATAGGCGAGACTATGTGAATGTGAAAAGCACACTCGAGGCTAAATGAGCGCAGGATGCTTGGAGAGTATGCTAATATCGCAGAGCATGCTAGCATTGCAGACTGTGCTAATATGCTAATACTGGAGAGAGGGGTCTAGCATTGGAGTGTATGCTAATGTCAGATGGTCTCCATTAGGGGCAGAAGGTGCTGAAAACAAGGCCTATAATGAGGGCTTAGCATTTCAGATGACGTCTTTGCATGATGAGATGGAAATGGATGAAATTTCATTTTTCTGCATTAATTAAAAGGCGGTTAGCTGCGTTTACCCCAGCGTGAGCGGCCTTCGCTTACACACACCAGCTTCTTTCTGCATGACTTCTTATTGCACCTTCATCATTACTTCTACACTACTTTAAGCCCCGCCCACTGACCACCACACCTGGTTAATATATAGTATATATATAATATATATATAAAGAAAGAACTGGGCGTTTACTTTATAATATTATATATACATACACTATATATCCATACAATATGTCCAAATGTTTGTGGACACCCTTCTAATTAATGCATTCAGCTACTGTAAGCTGTCAGAGATGTGCAAATGCACATACACAGCTTGTCTAGTCCCTGTAGAGAAGTACTGCCAATAGAATAGGACTCTCTGGAGCAGATTATCAGAACATCATGAACCTATCTGCACCATGCTGCCCAAGGCGTAGGCTAGTAGAGGGGTGTAAAGCCCCCCAGCATTGAGCTGTGGAGCAGTGGAAGAGCTGTGTTGATGGTGGAGCTCCATCCAGTACTTTTTGGATGAGTTGGGGTGGTGATCATCATCCAACATATCAAAATCTAGTAGAACGTCTTCTTCTCTGGAAGCAGTTACTCCAACAGGTGTGAGAAACCAGCTTGATTACCAGTATAGTGAGTGTTGTACCTTGTTGTACCTGCTTAAACCCTCTGAAAGCAGCTACCAGCAGAAGCTGGTGTTGAGCTGGATTCTTCTCAGGAGGGCTTGAATGTTAAATTATATCGAAGCCCTTTTTTTTACAAGGGGTGTCCACAAACATTTGGGCCTATAGTGTTCCTAAGTATAGTGCCTAAGTTTTCACTGAGTTTGAGGGACTAGCTGGTCTACCAGACTGAGCCAGATGTAATACTCCCAGATTCGGAGCCTCAGAGTCTTAAAGAACGAATAAAAGTCTAAAACAGGATTTAATGCTTTATTGGAGATGGTTTTCGTGATGTGAGCGAATGGGAGGCGGCTGTTTTCCCAGTGAGGAATGCCAGATGCCCTTTCAGAGGAAAAGGCCCAGTCGGATTTAGATGACTTCCTAACAACTTCCTCTGCATCTGATAAGAGATCGGATGTGAGCTCCGGAGCTCCGGAGCCGGCCTCTTTCATTTCACAAAATTTCTTTCTAGTTCAGCATCAACAGTAATATAAGATCCACTTAGATACTTGCTGTAAACAACCCACCAACAACACACTTAAACAATATCCTATCATTATTATTTTAGAAATAATAACTTTATTGGTTCAGAGGTCAGA